>NC_134484.1:205388817-205397760 GCF_040206685.1 Ascaphus truei | reverse complement strand
TGGGGGGGAGAGAGAGGGTGTGGGGGGGAGAGAGAGGGGTGTGGGGGGGAGAGAGAGGGTGTGGGGGGGAGAGAGAGGGTGTGGGGGGGAGAGAGAGGGTGTGGGGGGGGAGAGAGAGGGTGTGGGGGGAGGGAGAGGGTGTGGGGGGGAGAGAGAGGGTGTGGGGGGGAGAGAGAGGGTGTGGGGGGGAGAGAGAGGGTGTGGGGGGGGAGAGAGAGGGTGTGGGGGGGACAGAGAGGGTGTGGGGGGGACAGAGAGGGTGTGGGGGAGAGAGACAGAGGGGAGAAACGGTGGGTGATACACACAGAGGGTGGGTGATACATAGAGAGAGGGTGACTGACTGGTGGGGAGGGTGGTGACTGATTGGGGGCGGGGGGTGGTGACTGATTGGGGGGGTACCTCTGGTGTCACACACATACACATGCTCCCATACACACATTCACATGCTCCCATACACACATACATACAGTATGCTCCCCATACACACATACACATGCTCCCATACACACATACACATGCTCCCAAACACACATTCACATGCTCCCATACACACATACACATGCTCCCATACACACATACACATGCTCCCATACACACATTCACATGCTCCCATACACACATACACATGCTCCCATGCTCCCATACACTTGCTCCATACACACATACATACACTTGCTCCCATACACACATACATACACTTGCTCCCATACACAAATACATACACACATACATACACTTGCTGCCATACACTTGCTGCCATACACTTGCTCCCATACACTTGCTGCCATACACTTGCTCCCATACACACATACACTTGCTGCCATACACTTGCTCCCATACACACATACACTTGCTCCATACACTTGCTTCCATACACACATACATACACTTGCTCACACACACATGCTCACACACACACACACACACACACGGCTGGGAGGAAGGAAAGGCCGCGACCAGCACCACCACCACGCTCCTCCCCCACCCACCCGCGCCCATCTCCCGCTCGTGGGGGGGGGGAAGGCTGGACACCCCCCCCCCCATACCTTATGCGGGCATATTGGAAGCTTTGGGGGAGGCAGGGTGGGGGGGGGTGCACGTGGCGAGGTATCCCCCAGGGGATAGTCAGCCCCGCAGTGGCCACCACTATCCTGCTCTCCTCGCCGGCCATGTCTTCACAATGCGCGGCCAAGCAGCTTTGCAGAATGCTTCTTCCCCCCAGCCCGCGGCGGCATGAAGCTAGCAGGCGGGGAGGCGGCAGGATAGGTGGGAGTTATGTGGTGAGGGCCGAGGCCGAGGCTGCCCCCCCCCCCCCGCACGCCAACCGGGCTGCAGCAGTGGCGACCTCCCGCCCCGGGCAGCGATCGGTGGATCGAGGGTGAAAGGGGACAGGAGCAGGGGACAGGAGGAGGGGAAGGGGATAGGAGCAGGGGAATGGGACAGGAGGAGGGGAAGGGGACAGGAGCAGGGGACAGGTGCAGGGGACAGGAGAAGGGGAAGGGGATAGGAGCACGGGACAGGTGCAGGGGACAGGAGAAGGGGACAGGAGCAGGGGACGGGAGCAGGGGACGGGAGCAGGGGACAGGAGAAGGGGACAGGAGAAGGGGACAGGAGAGCTGCTGCGGTGGGGAGTAGGGAGCCATGTGGGGACCAGGGGGATTGCAGGGAAGGAGCAGAGGGGCCGCAGCATGGCGTGTACTTACTTTTGATGTCCAGGCAGAAAGAATGGCCGCTCGTTGGGGGCGGGCTCATATAGAGCCTGGCCGCGCGCCCACAAAGCCTGGGAGCGCGCGCCAATCAGCAGTCAGGTAGGGAGTTTATTTATTTATTTATTTTTCAGTGCGAGCAGGGGAAAATTTGAGCGCGAACGGGGGAAATTTAAAAAAAAACACGTGTGCTGCTTGGGCCAATATTTACACGCCCGGGGGTTAAATCCACCCGCCCCGGGCGAGTAAATGTATAGGATTGTCGAACACTGTATATACATATATATCTATATACAGTGGTTGACAAATCACCCAAAAATCTACTCGCCCAACCAAAAAACCTACTCCCCACCTAGTCAAGCCCCCAACCCCACCCCTAGTCCCGCCCCCAACCCCACCCCTAGTCCCGCCCCCAACCACACTTTAAAATTAAATATATAAATAAAATACATTTAATAAATTCCTAGTCAGAACAACATTCGTTTTTGACATAAATGTATTTATTGTATTACATTATACGTGTGTGTGTGTGTGTGTGTGTGTGTGTGTGTGTGTGTGTGTGTGTGTGTGTGTGTGTGTGTGTGTGTGTGTGTGTGTGTGTGTGTGTGTGTGTGTGTGTGTGTGTGTGTGTGTGTGTGTGTGTGTGTGATCTAGAAATAAAAGTCAGGTGTGAATGACTAGTTTCCTGAACCCCTTAACCAGTGTCTTGACGTCCCCGCTTCACAATATCTAAAGCAGCAATCCTGCATGGCATCTTACCTGATCCGCAGTCCCTCAATGTCCAGGTACCTTCATTCCAGCAATCTTATACATTGGAGGGGAGGTGTTCCCTACCGGTCTTCTGGGTTAGGGGGGGTTCCGATGTTACCTGTGTGAAGCTTGAGTCAGATCTGGAAGAAAGCAGTATAAGTTATTTCGGTGTTGTATAGGGCAGTTAAGATATACAGGGTAAATAAGATATCCAGATCCAGAGTGAGAGACAGACAGAGTGTGGGGGAGAGAGACAGACAGAGTGTGGGGGAGAGAGACAGAGAGAGTGTGGGGGAGAGAGACAGACAGAGTGTGGGGAGAGAGACAGACAGAGTGTGGGGAGAGAGACAGATAGAGTGTAGGGGAGAGAGACAGACAGAGTGTAGGGGAGAGAGACAGACAGAGTGTAGAGGAGACAGGGAGGGGAGAGAGACAGGGAGGGGAGAGAGACAGGGATGGGA
Source organism: Ascaphus truei (assembly GCF_040206685.1). Lineage (NCBI taxonomy): Eukaryota > Metazoa > Chordata > Amphibia > Anura > Ascaphidae > Ascaphus > Ascaphus truei. Next base: position 205,394,843 of record NC_134484.1, on the reverse strand, counting down.
GAAAGACAGGGAGGGGAGAGAGACAGAGAGAGGAGAGAGGAGATAGTGGGGGGGACTGACTGATGGGGGGAACTGGGTGAGGAGATGGTGACTGACTGGGTGACTTTGACTGACTAGGTGGGGGGACTGACTGATGGGGGGAACTGGGTGAGGAGATGGTGACTGACTGGGTGACTTTGACTGACTAGGTGTGGGGGTGACTGATTGCGGGGTACCTCTGGTGTCACACACACACACACACGCACTCCCATATAGACACACACACACACCCATACACACACACACACACACACACACACCCATATACACACACACACACACACACACCCATACATACACACACACACACCCATATACACACACACCCATATATACACACACACACACACACTCCCATATACACACACACACACACACACTCTCTCTCCCTCTACACAGACAAGGTGGGGGTCGGAACAGAGGAAAGGCCGTGACCAGCACCACCACACGCTCCCCCCACCTCCTCCCGTGCACAGACAGCGGGAGCACCGGGGACAGCGGTGGGGGGAAGAAACCCCCCGCTACCACCTCCATGCAGGCATCGGGAGCACCGGGCACGTGGGGGGGGGGATCAGAGGGAAGCGGGGACCTGAGGGACATCCCCGCTCCCATCTCCTGCCCCGCGGGCTGTCACGCGGGGACAGGGGGAAGCGGGAACCGGAGGGACATCCCCGCTCCCATCTCCTGCCCCGCGGGCTGTCACGCGGTGACATGGGGAAGCGGGAACCTGAGGGACATCCCCGCTCCCATCTCCTGCCCCGCGGGCTGTCACACGGTGACAGGGGGAAGCGGAAACTGGAGGGACATCCCCGCTCCCATCTCCTGCCCCGCGGACTGACACGCGGTGACAGGGGGAAGCGGGAACCGGAGGGACTGTGACGGGGAAAGCGCCGGGGACAGGAGAACACCCCCGCTACCACCTCCATAACTGCGGGCAGCGGGAGCGCCGGGGACAGGGGGTAAGGCACAGATTATACTTACCGTGTCCTCCATGGAAAAAAAAAAGAATGGCCGCTCGTTGGGGGCGGGCTCATATAGAGCCTGGCCGCGCGCCCACAAAGCCTGGGAGCGCGCAACAATCAGCTGTCAGGTAGGGGAGTTTTTTTTTTTCAGCCCGATCAGGGAAATTTCAGCGCGAGCAGGGAAATTTAAAAACACAAACACGTGCGCTGCTTGGGCCAATATTTACTCGCCCGGGGGTTAAATCCACCCGCCCCGGGCGTGTAAATGTATAGGATTGTCGAACACTGTATATATATATATATATATATATATATATATATATATATATATATATATATATTTATATAGCAACAGCTTATGTGTGCATATTCATGCTGTAGCAGGTTTTGTTGTTATGGGTCTTTGCCTTAGCTAGGTCTTGGTATCAGCATTCTCAATTGAGCAGCTTTTTCCTTGCTGACCGGCCGGTCTACAGAAGGGAGGCTTTATTTTGAGCCTCACCATTCTGATATTATGTGTCATTTGATTTTTATTTTGCTTATAAATTTCTGTCTTTAGCTTTGGTTCCCACTATTACTACAGGTTGCATGTCTGTTTTTCCATACTTTTTGAGGTGTGAGAGAGTGATTTTATTATGTTTGTATGTTATGTGATGTGTCTTTAATAAATTTGTTATACTTGTTTACACCAGAGTGCTTTACTTGGGATACTTTGTTTCTATTTTTGGTTTTTATATATATATATATATTTCTTCTCTATTATTAATAAATAACAATCTAACAACTATTTTATATTTGAACCTGTAAAATAGACAGGCAGAAGAAGGTCCGTTGAAAAAGATTGTTTTAATGTAAGAAGAGGGCAATTTTCTTTGTCATTGCGTAATCCTTGTTTTCATCCTTTTTTGCATATTTGGCAGGCTGATCAACATCAACACCATGTAGGCAACACATCCAGCCATAATGGATAATGCAATCAATTAAATCGGCAATACCTGTACTGCTGTACTGCACATGCGTTCCATACAGTTCATTCATATTGTTCAAATCCCATACCGGTAGTATGCATATGCGCAGAAATTCAATGACACGCATATGCAACCCATACAGGTTGCATAGAACATGCAAGCTCAAAAATTTAATTATCTGCATATGCATTCCATAGAACACGCATGCGCAGAAATTGAATGACCTGCATATGTGTTCCATACAGGTTCTATAGAACACGCATGCTCACAGGAGTGAGCACAGTGTAATTCATGCATTTATTTATTCTATATTAATATGTAACAATCTTACACATTTTTATAGGTGAAACTGTAAAAGAGACAGCGAGAAGATGTCTATTGAAGAAGATTGTATTATTGTAAAAAGATTAAAAGATTATTTCATAAAGTTATTGGTAAACTGTAATTTACACAAATATTATTATTATTTTTTTAATAATTTAAAAATACTTTATTCATCAGAAGTTTTTTTATGGGAAAAAGTGGTGGGCAACATTTTAGTGAATGGGATATCATATCATGAAATTAATGGGGATAAGGGGTGGGTTACAATGTAATTAGATTAGAGACACACACTAGCACAGTAGAGACACCTATCATTATTGCAGAGTACTATGGACACCAGTAGACTTAATGCACTAGCGGTTGCAGGGCCGCTGCAAGTGTATATGCTAGGGATTTAAGCTTGGCTTTGCCTGGCACCAAAAACAATAAGTCTTACTACATCTGTTAGTTTGAAAAACTAGCATGAAATGTACTCTAAGTATGATATTATTGGTTCGTGACTCTAGTGAAGTTAAATTCCCCAGCCGCTAATGTCTAAAAAGTGTAATTCTGTGAGTCGAACATAGTAAAATATTCCAGCAGGAAAGATTTTACTGTTGATACCTTAACATAACACCGGAATTACATAGAAATAGGTTAAAAAAAAGTTGCTAGTATATGTGTTCTGTTGACTATGACACGTGAGATTAGAGGTCATGGATAACCCAGACACACCATTAAAATAACTTGTAGCACCAAAACAATTAACTATATCACTAACTAAATAACAATAAAACAAGCGCTTGTCTACACCTATACAGTGACCCTATATAGATTAAATAAGGTGAATAGACCTTGTCACGGTGGACCAGTACTTATCAACACTTTTATATTTTGGGATTCTCGATTGAACACAACAAGGTGAGCAAAATAAATTGTCATTTATTTCCTTAATAGACAAACACACGACAACCTCAGAATACACGTAATACAATACTTACTGGGATGGGGAAACAAAATCAATTGTCCTTTGAAAGAAAGCGCAGGAAATGCAGTCTCTGATTTAAAGTCCGTTTGGCTAGATCGCAAGTTGCCGATCTAATATCTCTGCTAAATGAAATAATTTCGCCGTAGTTCATTAGAATTCGTTCGGGAGTCACCAAGGCTAATGAATTCCTGAGTTTGGGGCAAATCCTTAGTTGCGATGTTGTTAACCCCTTGCGTCCTGGAACCGCTACCGCTGTACTCTAACAGAATCTTATGCCGAGTTTGGATATGTCATGAATCACACCGGGGATAGCTTGGCAGGCATGGTTATAAGGTTCACACACCTATCTCTAACGTATGCCCAATCCCCTCTGTGGGAACATTTAACCCACCAATCCCTGAGTTGCCCAGAGTTTGCAAAACGGGCAAAAAAGGCTTTCCGGTTTGCAAAGCGCATGTGTCCACTTGACACCCATGCGGTTAAGCATACCTGGTATACACCCCTTATCTGGTGACCCTTAGTCTGGGGTTTGGCCCCAAGGTGTGAATGGCTCATGCTGAGTACCGAGATCTGGCACTCAGCAACATCCCGGCCATTTTCACACTTTGGATCTCTGAGGCTTTTCATCCCTGTACTTCACTAGACTCAGAGGCTCCCACTTAGCGAGGCCTCTTTGAAGTGCAGGAAGGAAAATACCCTCAGCTCATTCACCCCTAGCATATTTACATGCCAAAATATTTTTCCCGGGCTCACAGAAAAACTGTTCCTGTCTGTATATTTTAAAACTTACAGTATTTTACACTTTAATATAACAATATGTTCTGGGGGTGCCACAACTGTAATTTTTATATGTGTGTGAGGTGGTTTCTTTACTTGGACTTGCACACTACAAATCAGGGTGATAGCTGTCGTTTACGTTCACGCATGCGCGGAGGAGAAGGGGAGCTTGGGCAGTGACGTCACCGGAGGGAGACGAGGCGCTCCGAGTCGCGGCCACGAAACGGGGACATACGCTGAATCTCACCTCCATCTGCAGCATCCCGGCATCCTGCCACGCAAGCGGACGGCACGTTGTATCACACACATAGGGACTATAGACATGTGAGTGCACTGTTTTATAGTCTTGTTTTTTATTGCATTAAATTGTGACGGTATCATATCATTGGCCCTATTTCCTTACTTTCCGGTATCACGCTGGTGAGAGGCTTCTTCACAAGTAGAGGAGTCATTCCGCCTGGCAACATAACAGAATTAAGGCGACGGGGAAGAAGTGAAAGATACCTTTTGAGGCCCTCTTTTATCTATTTTTAAGTAAGTAGCTGGCAACGGTGGGGGAGTTGATGTTTGAGCAGAAGTACTGCGCAATGGTTGTTCTGTCTTTTATACCATCACAGATTCGATTCAACTACCTCTAAGGACCTCCAGTATGATTGGATTTTGGATTTAATATCCCTGTCATCAAGGACAAAACGGACTTCTTTACTGTCAGGTTATATGCACCAAGGACATTCATGTTAATTGTATGTTTTGTATTGTCTGATAGCTGTCTCCGTTCGTGAGTTAGCCCGCTTAATTGAAAGGCTTTATTGTGGGATACCAAGTTCACTTAATTCTCACATCAATTAACCGACTTCCCACGGCAATAGACTTTCCGCCTTTCAAGTTACGCGAGCTAACAAGGTACGGATACATTCTATCGGAAAACCACTTCAAATCTAACCGCAAGCCACTTATTCAATTGAACTTGCGGTTACGAGGTAGAGTGCTTGAAAATAGATACCTATGCTTCAAACAGACCTCCCATATCCAGCCACGCTTCTTTAATCAGCATTGGCTTCGGCGCTCACAACGCCATCTTGTGCCTGAAAATCTTATAGCACACTTTGTATGTAATTCTATTATTGCAGGCAGGGAACAGGCTGCAAATTGGGGATAAGAAGGCTGGGACAGGGGCAAATACATCAGGGTAATGCAGATACATTTAACCCCTTCACTCCCAAAGCGAGTTGGGGTTAATTAGCCGGGCATAATACCTTTATTAATGGCCTGATTAACCCCACTATCACCACAGACCTACAGTATGAATTCCCTAATGGGGAATGGCTGCCGAGGGGACTCAAATATACAGGATTTCTCATAAACCCAGTTATAGAACAATTGAGTGAAAAGAAAATGCACAATATTCAAATATAAATGCCAGTTCCCAAATGTCCAAAAAATGTCCACAATGTAAAGGACCAAGTTCCAGATCGCTCATAAAGTTCAATCCAAAAGATACAGCTTCTTCTATATTGGTCTTCTTCCTAATGTGGAACATAAAAAGGACACACACGCGCAGTATTCAGAACTAACCAACACTCTTCCTGCAGATATATTAGGAGATGTACTTACAAGAATATATCTCGTGTTATATGATGGATAGGATTTGTGCTTAAACCCGCGTCTCTTTCCTGATGCTTGTATACCCCTCCCGGTAGTTTAGCTGGATCGACGTGGCTCTATCAGGTAATCAATAACCCCTTGCAGCGGATCAGCTGGGTTTCTGTGCTACGTCTGATGAGTCTCTCGTGTTGTGTGCCGGATTGGTTTGTAGGAACAAAGAATATGACAAACTGTGCAGCAGTGCAACACTAATTTAATAAAACATGAAATAAAAACCACAAATAAAGTGCACACTCACATGATAGTGCATCTCCTTGTATGACAAAACTACTGTGCACAACATGGAATCCTGGCTGCCTGCAGTGCTTTACAAATCGGTGTCTC
>NC_134484.1:204441317-204633817 GCF_040206685.1 Ascaphus truei | reverse complement strand
GACAGTGAGACACACAGTGACAGTGCCAGACACACACAGTGACAGTGCCAGACACACACAGTGACAGTGCCAGACACACACAGTGACAGTGCCAGACACACACAGTGACAGTGCCAGACACACACAGTGACAGTGCCAGACACACACACAGAGACAGACACACACAGTGACACACACACACACACACACACACAATAAGCCCAACTCTGCAAACACACACAAAAATAAGGCCTCTCCCCCCTTGGGGTGGGTAAGGTGCCTGAGAGGAGGTATAAGGGGGCATGTGGGTTACCTGGGGCCTGTGGATGGGCAGCTGGAGCTGCATAGGTAGCCAGTGCAGCTGAGAGACTGGCAGGCCCGCGGAGCCTAAAGGGAGGGACAGAGGGGCGGAGCCTAAGGAGCCCGGCATTACTGGAGGAGAGAAGGGAGGGGGGCAGTGCTGTAGGAAGAGGCGGGCCAACAAAAAAAAAATCTTGGCAGTGATAGCACGGGCAGCCAATCAAGAAAGGGGAGTTTTAAAAACTTGCTTCCCGGGGGCCGGACCAAATGATTTCGCGGGCCCTACATGGCCCGCGGGCCGGACGTTCCCCACCCGTGCTAAACACTAGTGGAGATACAAATTATATTTAGTACATGTAGCCACGTATTCCCAGGGCTACTAATTTCCCTGCCTAACACATAAATCCTGGTACCCGTGCAGGCAGTGTTAGGGTTAATCTATGCCATTCTGCAGTAAACAGGTCCCTAGAGTGCCGGGGGGGGGTGGGGGGTGTGCCTAAGGCAAGGGTACTGACCACACGGGGCTAAGACCTGGGACTCTCCCCTGGTAACAAAAGGGGGCTGTAGACCAAATTGTGTTCTCTCTTCCGCCCCCCTCTGGGGGAGGAGGTGTGTGATTCTGTGTGCTGAGCCAGGGACCTGGTGTCAGGCCTTTACTCCCGCAAGGGAGTGGGAGCACCTACCCCATACTCCACCAGGGAGTGTGGGAGATAAGGAGAGACTCCTGAGGCCTCAAACTCCTGGGGTTGACTCCAGGGACACAGAGAAGAGGTTGCTGTGATAACGTCAGTGTGTAATAATGTCAGCTGTGAAGAGCTGAATAAAGACCACCGTTATGTTTTACTCCTGCCTGAGGCTGCAGTCTTTCAGATGGAGGGAAAGAGGGTTTTCCTGCAGGCACTGCACCCATCTCTGATAGGCCCTGTCGGAATGGAGGCGCTGCATCAAAGATGAGAGCTACAGATCCAAAAGTCAGTCCTGTCTATCCCCACTAACACCGGCAGACACTCAGAATACTGTAAGCTTAACAGGTGAGCAGCACTACACCGGTACCCAAAACCGAATCTCCCTTGGGGGTGGGGGAGGGGTTACATACAATACTGAGATTTTTTTTGCAGATTACAATATCTTTTTATGGTCCGACGTGATGGTTCTTCATACTGTAGGCGAATTAATAGTGCACAGAGCTTTTCATATGCTTTGTAAGTGTACCCTTACAAAAAAAATGCACCTCTCTGTTACCAATACTGCTACTAACTACACTATAGTTCTCATATGTCAGAGTTGTAATATAATCTGAATTGTACATTTCAAAATGCAAACTTTATACATTTGATACACCAGTGCTCTTCATATAGATTCTAGGTAAATGCCAAAACAACAGGGGGTAAAGATTTGGGTCACCATCCTGAAGCTTACATTTCTACACTTTGTTTTTCAATCTCTTACTGACCTTCACCTGATCAAAAACCCAGGTATCCAGTCTGGTTGCATCCACTGCTGCAAAGTCCTCACTTTCTGCAGAGTAACAGTGTGTAGAAATATGGTCCCCACTGGCACCTGTAGAGAAAGGGAAATCAAATCCTTAGGGGATCATTACAGTGCATGCAACAGAAACCAATACGACGTCATACCTGCTATTTTAATGATTACCAAGTGTGCGATTTTAATAATAAGACTTTAAACAGCAGTATGTGCTGATTAGAATTTTTTTGGATTTTTTCTGACTTACTATACAGATGCAGTGGCCATAATTTTACGAAATCACGCAGTTTATACCTCGGAATACCCATTTGATGGAGCGGGATTACTTCCAACCATACCGCCTTAAGACGCAAGTGCATAAAATGGCATTTTAGAGTTCTGGTTTATAAACAACTGAAATTGACACAGTAGCACAGTACTGTACACATTACAATTCATTCATTTCATTGCATATAATTGCACACAATCCATAAAATTCAAACAAAGCAAACGCGATAAACGCGCGTGCCTGGGGCGATTGGCCGCGTTCATGCCGCGTGGCGTACAGCAGCGCACATGAAAACGGCGACGTGATGCCTTAAGATAACGGCCGCTGCATCTGTTGATCTATTCTTGCCCTTTCTAAGAACTGTTTTTATTTTTATAGTCTGATGCTCTATTCAGGAGATATAAGCGTTTGAAATATTACGTGTCCGGGAGGTTAAAATGAAGCTCTCCCCAAAGTCCAGTGCAATCTAAAGGTTACCATGGTAACATCAGAAGTAAGAGATTAAGAAAATCATGATTATTTTACACATAAAAAGGGTTTTTGAAACCAAAGAGCAGGACACACTTAGGGAGTAAGATACTAACATTATATTAGTTACACTCATATAGGCTTCTGGGGAAGATGGTCAATTTAATCGGTCAGACGTCTCTCTCGGCTTTTAGTCGGATTTATAATATACATATGGGAAGTGGTCCCAAGTCATAGAGGGACTCGGTGGTGCTGTCGTCTTGAAAGCTTTATTAATAATTCCTATTCAGGTATAAAATATTCATATTACAAGGACTACAAACATTCTGTAAAAATATATTATGCTAGTTACATTACATTAGTAATTCAGATGCAGTGTTCAGTTCGTGTAACTGTATTTGTCCTAGAGGATAGTAGGTTTGCTGCATGATACCTTTTTAGTCGCCAAAATTATAATTCTGTATACTGTAGGTGTAAATATATTAGGATCTCTAACATGGATGCCTTCTGACTTTGCTGCCTCTCTACCAACATGGCCACCGAGGCAGGAAGTCAGCCTCTTCCAGAGCTGGGTTGATTACACCTGCCTTCCCCCTTTATAAAGCTTCCATTCCCCTCTCTCATTGCCTCTGCAGGTACAGTACTTACCATCTTGTCTCCTGCTGGAAGCCTTGTTCATGTTTTGCCTGCCTCAGACCCCTGACTGCCGCCAGACTACTTTGCCTGTCTCTCCAGCCCTGATCCCAGAACTGTGACTGCGACCATCCTGCCTTGACCCTGGAACCGGATCCCACTATTCTACTCTTCAGGATTTAGATCCCAGGTACGGGTCTGTCTCGCGGGTCTGTCTCCTTGACAGTACAATGCAACATACACAGCCGTGACACATTGCAGAGGTTAAGAAGGCCATGTCCGTCCAGGGCCAAGTCCTGAGTTGGCACACCAACCACCTGGCTACGTTGAATGCCAAGTTGGACTCCATCACCTCACCTTGCAAACCCTCGCAACCCATTTCCTCCTTGCATCCTCTGCTGATTCCTCTTCAACACTCACTCCTCTGGGCCAGCAAGAGGCACCGATTCCAGAAGTTCTCAAGGAGCCAACTATCACCAACCGTGTACCCCATGCTGTCTCCCCCTCTGGCTGCACGGTGTTCTTGAATCAGTGCAAGATCCACTTTGATTTGCAACCATCCTATTTCAGTTGCCATCGCTCTCAGGTAGAATTTATCATGTCTCTTCTAGTTGGTGATGCGCTGTATTTGGCGACCCTTTGTATGAGAGGAGTTCAACACTCCTTTACGACTGTAGCCTTCATGCCAGGTTGAGCTATCACTGCCGAAGCCACCCTATGCGGATTCAACAAGGGAATCGCTCTGTAGGCCGCTACGCAGTTAAATTCCAGACATTGGTTGTGGAGACCGACTGGAATTAGTGAGCCCTGAAAGCTGCTTTCTGGCAACATCTCTATGCTCTGAACTTACCTACAGAGACATTCTGGCAGACATCCGCATCCTGGAAAGGCAACAGGAGCGGAGGTGGGGTCACATAATCTTGTTGGTTCTCCCAGGAACCTCATCCTGCACACATCCTTCCTGTCCCAACTACTGTTACGGAGGAACCCATGCAGTGGGGGGGGTATGCGGCTTTCGGCGGAAATTAAGCACCTCAGACATACAACCGGGCTGTGTCTCTACTGCGCTGAGATGGGGCATAAAGTTCGATCCTGTCCAAAGAAATCGGGGAACGCCAAGGTCTAGAGAAGGAGGAAGGACTTTCTCTGGGCACATCTAATTTGTCCTCCTTCCCCCTGCAGTCTGATGTTACCCATCCGCCTCTCCTGTGTCAACCCTGTCATTCGTTGATTCAGGGACTGCAGGCTCCTTCAATTAGGCATTCCACTCAAAAGGAAATCTTTGCCTATGACTATTGTGAGCCTGGATGACAAACCACTGGGGTCGGGCATTATCTCTCAGGTGACTCCTCTGCTCACAGCTACCATCGGGGTGCTTCATCATGAGTCTAAACAGCTGGATGTAATTCACTCCCCAGCCACTGGTATTATTCTGGGACTCCCATGGCTGCAAGCTCACAACCTACAGATCGACTAGGTATCGGGCCAGGTGACAGAGTCCAAGTGTCTGGTCACCCCACGCTCATTGGGGTCCCTTCATTGCTCCTAACCAGGGGCATTATCGGGTCTTCCTTCCACCATCCAGGCTTTTGAGGACATCTTCAGTAAAAGGCAGACGGAGGAGCTAGCCCCTCATCGTTTATTTGACAGTCCAATCGATCTGCTTGAAGGAATGGTACCTCCTCGTGGTTGGAGTTACCCATTGTTTGAAACAGAGACTGTAGCCATGAAGGTTTATATTGAAGAAAATCTGGCTCCCGGATTTATTCTAAAGTCCAGCTCCACCTCCGGGGTAGGTTTTTTTCCTTTGTCCAGAAAAGAGATGGGTTCTTAAGACCCTTTATAGACCACAGGGGTCTTAACAACATTACAATAAAGAATCACCACCTGTTCCCGCTGATTCCTGAAATCCTTGATCACCTCCATGGTACAACCATCTTCTCCAAACTCGATCCCAAGGAGCCTATAATTTGGTTCGAATCAGGCAAGGGGACGAGTGGAAGACTGCTTTAAACACCATAGATAAACCCTATAAGTATCTCGTAATGCCCTTCGGGCTATGTAACGCCCCCCCTGTTTTCCAATTTTTGTCAATGAGATCTTATGAGACATGCTAGGTTCTTGTATCATCGCCTATCTAGATGACATTCCCAATTTTTGTCTAAGACCTTGGATCAACATCGTCAGTAGGTGGATGTGGTGCTTTAATGACTTTGTGAGAATCAACTTTTTGCCAAGCTTGAAAAAATGGAAATTCGAGAAATCCATCTTGCTTTCCTTGGATACATCATAGCAGCTTAGAGCTTACAGATGGATCCTGCCAAGATCTCTGCCATCCAAGATTGGCCACTGCCTAAGAGACTTACGCCCATTCAAAGGGTTCCTTGGATTCGCAAACTAGTATCAACATTTTATCCGGGATTTCTCGAAAAAATTTCGCAACTATAACGGCCATGACTAAAAAGGGGCAGAGCATGTTTCTTCACTGGAAAAATGGAGACATCTCCTCGAGGAAACTTCAATACCTGTGACCATACTAACGGACCACCATAACCTAGAGTACCTCGGGGTGTCCTGTAGGCAGAACACCTGCCAAGCAACTCCTTTGCAGTAGGTATCCTTGCAGCTGATACCAGGACAGACAATCTGCAGGATCTCTGGAAAGGCATATGGGCGTCTCTTTGCATGGCAGTGGAGGCAGAGAAGCGCAGATAAATGCACAAGGCCTTCACCTGAATACCACGTCGGCAATGAGGTCTGGCTCGACACGTAATATTCATCTACGTCAGCCCTCCACAAAATTGGGACCACGCTTTATCGGTCCTTACAGGATTTTTCAGAAGGTGAACGAAGTGGCCTTCCAGCTTTATCTTCCTCCATCACTCAAGATTCCCTACACCTCTCATGTCTCCTTGCTGAAACGGGCCATCCGGATCCGTTTGTTTCAGAATTCTACCCCCTCCCACTCCAATTTCCGTGGACGGTCAACCTGAGTATGTCATCCAGAAGATCAATGACTCCTGTATCTCTAGATGGTCCCTCCAGTGTCTGGACGACTGGAACGGGTATGGACATGAAGAGAGGAGTTGGGTCATGGCATCTGCCATCCACGCTCCTGCCTTGGTCAAGAACTTCCATAAGACTTTTCCTGCCGAGCTTGCCCCTAGGCATTCGAGTTTGCCCTTAAAAGGTGGGATGCTATTAGGACTTCTGACATGGATGCCTTCTGACTTTGTGGCTTCTACCAACATGGCCACCGAGGCAGGAAGTCAGCCTCTTCCTGAGCTGGGTTGCTTACATCTGCCTTCTCCGTTTATAAGGCTTTCATTCCCCTCTCTCCTTGCCTGTGCAAAGTACTTCCTACCTTGTCTCCTGCTGGAAGCCTTGTTCCTGTTTTGCCTGCCTCAGACCCCTGCCTGCTGCCGGATTACTTTGACTCTTTCTCCAGCCCTGACCCCGGAACTGTGACCGCGACCATCCTGGCTCTCTCCTGCCCTGAACCCGAAACCAGATCCCATAATTCTACTGATTCAGGATTTAGATCCCAGGTACAAGTAGGTATCTACTCTCCACCTCTGCCTAGCGGGTCCGTCTTCTTGACAGTACAAAGCAACATATACAACTGTAACAAAATGAACACAAGTCTATAAAGACCTCCAAGTCTATTTATAATGCATATAACAGGAGAGACATGTAGTGCCATATTTACTAAGCCATCGTCTTCCATAAAACACCTTACAGACTTTTCAAGTCAACAGGCTGTTTGGTGTCTTCCAGGAGAAGACCTAAAAACTATGAAGAACAATATTTATACAGAGAGATACATGTAATATTACTGGCACATGCAGACAACCATGAAATGCAGCAGGCAACCAATGTACTGATCCCCAAAACAAGAAATCTAAACAATAAGCCTGTTTGAGCAAGTATAGAAATAAAACTAATAAAATGTAAATGCAATGCAAATCTTTTAAGTGATTCTGATTTTTATCAATTTTGTGAGCATATTCATACATTTTTAGAAAATATTGTAAAATGTTGTTTCATCGTTAATATTACATTCTTTTTAAATATTTTTTTACGTTGTATAATCCTAAAATTAATCAACAAAAAGAAACTACTGGAGGGCATTGCTTTCAGGACAATTGCGCTGCAACAAAACTGTTTTCATCTACCAGGGATTTTTTATTTTCTGCATGTAATGATGAATGAGTCTTGAACCCAAAAGGTGTACATTTTGGGCTTACCTCCCACAGTACTCTGCAGCCTTGGATATAATAAAATTACTGCCCTTTTGATTTTCCACCGCTGGCAACTGGAAGTAACCAACAAGGTATCTTGAAAATCAAATCAATATGTCCCTGAACATGAAATACTGTTTCTGACGACTTGTGACCACATGGACACAACAGAGCATACCTTTGGCGAACATGGGCAAAATATCAGGGCTTCCCCAACTCCAAGTGTAAATGCTTTCATTGAACACAGAGTCAAAATCAACAGGGTTCTCCTTCCAACCTACAAAAAAAGAAAAAAACACAATCAACAGAGCATGTAAAACTACCACGACATGAACAGGAAAAGAACAACTAATCCCTTAGAACGGGAAATATGAGCACATAAGTCATTCCTGGAGTTGTGATTCTTTTCCTACTTACCCTGTACCTTTCTTTTAAGTGAATACATATCTCCGGTTTAATATATTTAAGTGGTGCTTTTCCATACAATAACGCCCAGTCTATTCACTTCAATGTAAAGGTATGACGTCTTATGGAATAGCACATCTTAGTAAATATGGGCCACAGAGTCAACATATCCTTTGGAGCTCTATTGTTGACAAAGGTCCCCACTTCATAACATACTAAGAGATCTTCCACATACTGGGAAAGATTGCAGCTCCATTCTAGCGAAGACAATTTGAGCCAAAGACAAATCACTATAGGACCGTTCACAATTAAAACATTACTCAAGTGAAGGGAGGTTGCTGCATCACTAAATATGCCAAACCTTGCCTCGGACTATCCCGAATAGAGGGAATATTGAGAACAAAAACTGATAAATATTAGTGGACCAAATCTCCTTAATTATTTAAAAAAAAACATATAAATGTGTTCTTACAATAACAATGTCCAAATGTTTCCTAATAAAATAAATGATATTATTACAGCTGCTATGTTCAGTCACCGAAAACATCTCGCTTGCAGTTCTCTCCCAGAACAGACAATATTACCATGTGATATCCGAATTCAGTTAGCAAAATGTGAATTTTTTTTAGGTTCGTGCACTAATATCATTTTTTTTTTTAAATTAATTTGCTATTGCCGACATAATTTATCATGATCTTTTTTAGCACAGACACATAGATTTTCATCTCACAAAAATGGGGAGCGCATGTTTCCAGCTCAGATTTTCAGTATACAAAAGAAAAGATATATATATACATATATAATATATATATATCTCTTTCAGACCTGCCTAAGACATGTGAATGTGCTCACAAGTGATCTTTTTATTTGCTATATGCAATACAGTGGACGTTTCTTGTTGTCTTTTTCACCCACCATAACTTAAAATCAATCTCTCTCGAGATAGAGATAGAGATAGAGATAGAGATAGAGATAGAGATAGTTAAGGTGGGTAAAAAAAAAAAGTGACAAAAACCCTCCACAGCAAAGCATATAGCAAATGGAAATATACTGTATGCTCATTTGCATGTCTTAGGCAGGTCTGCAACCCCGCCTTTCACCATTATCACACAGCACTTCCACTGCAGCAAGGGATTCTGGGAAATGACATGCAAATGGACACACAATGTCACCTTTTGCTTCCCAGAATCCCTTGCTGCAGTGGAAGAGCTGTGTGATAATGGTGAAAGGCGGGGTTGCAGACCTGTCTAAGACATTGCTTCATTGCATAGCCAGCTAACCAACCCCACAATGATGAGACCCATTAAGGTTGAAACGGCTGTCTGTGGGAGGGTTTTCTGGCTATGCATCTTAATCCTGGCTGTGCTCAAAGCTGTGACCATGCAGCAAGCTTAAGCCTATAGGGAACCATGTTAAAAATGCTTTTGAAGCAAAAGGTGACATTGTGTGTCTATTTGCATGTCATTTCCCAGAATCCCTTGCTGCAGTGGAAGTGCTGTGTGATAATGGTGAAAGGCAGGGTTGCAGTCCTGTCTAAGACATGCAAATGAGCATACAGTAATATTTCCATTTGCTATATATATATATATATATATATATATATATATATATATATATATATATATATATATATATATAAAAGAGAGAGAGAGAGAGAGAGAGAGAGAGAGAGAGAGAGAGAGAGAGAGAGAGAGAGAGAGAGAGAGAGAGAGAGAGAGAGAGAGAGAGAGATAGTATAATCGAATCGCTCAATATGTATGTATATGTATGTACTGTCCCTGTATAGCCTGGTGTGTTGCAGATAGTATGCTTTCCAGCCTACAGCGAGTTAATTCCCCTCGAGAAGCTAGTACAGCTGCAGCTAATCATGCTGGACTCCTGAATCAACAGGAGGTTTAAAAGTCAGGAAGTGACTACACACAGAGAGACTGCTTTTCCTCAGAGAAGGGGGGAGAGAGACAGAAGTCTCCCTAGCAAGGTGAAGCTGTATGATACAGTTCCCTAGGTTCGCTGGACGGTGGTCGCAGAGCCTGCTGGGACTGCCTGGGTTTGAATCCCAGGAAGAAGAGTGAAGGACATTGTGACGGTGAAGGGGTACCCAGGCCAGTAAATAAAGGTATTATGCCCGGCTGGGTGCCCCTGAGCCTTATTGGATAAATGTAGATTGTCAGCTCTGCAACCCAGTAATGGCCGCAACACTGTGCTTTTAATAAAAAGGTCTGTGTCTCCCACCTGGTATAAAGGTGGTGAGAATGTTATTTCTACTGTAAAATGTATTTCAATAGCAGTGTTTTCCTGTAACTGCGCAAAGGAAAAATGGTTTTAAAACCCAGCAGCCCACAGCACAGCGCACGGCTGTTAGCTAACTTCTGCTAGGAAGGTCCTAGCGCGCTGAGATTTGCTGTAAGCGCTGGTGGGGTAAAATCATGAAAACGTTTGTAACGCAATTTTTATAACTGAAAGTCCCCATATTTTAATTGTTCCAACATTATGGCGTAGGGGGATTTTCATTCAAACGGCCGGAACAGAGGGAAACACTCAAGTTGTAATTGCGGTACTTTAGAAATGTATAGCAGGAAACTCCTGTGAGCAATGCATATGTAACTCGGAGTTTTAAGACACCCCGCTGGTTTGGTTCCAGTGTCTACGCACAACTCCTGCTCCTGGGAAATTGTGCATAGAGACTATTTCTAAAGATTTCGTTCAGGGAATGGAAGATTTTGTTTTACCTCGTCCAAGTAAGTGTATTTAAGTGTTTTTTGTAAACAAAGCTGTGTATGTTCATTCTGTAAATAAATCACAATTTATTTTATCTCTTGCTTTGCTCAATCAAAGGATCCAGGTATTTTGGTGTTAAAAGCTCTGGACTACCGTGACAGACATGAGACCGCTCTGAAGCAGGGAGGTCCTGTCCATAGCATTGGAACTACAGAGAAAAGGGATTCTCTGAACTCTCGCAGGGTCCGGAGGGAATTACCTGGAGCCCCAACAGTAACAGACCAAGAGATAAGTAATACATTAATGTACCTAAGACTGTTCGTATGGGGTGCATATGATAGGGCATGTTTTGGGTGCATAACCAGCATAGCTGGCAGCCCCGTTAGAAAGGGCTGGAATATGTTAAGTTAGTTTTCTCTAAAGGGAATAGGTGTTATTTTTATGATTTGTTTTGACTTACAGGGACGGTAGGCCTGTTGGTGTATAATTTAACCCTGTAAATAAACTCTGTGAAGAGAAATACCATGTTTACGGACTTATTCTGGGACTAAAATATACTGCAACGTATTGTGGGCATCACAATATATTTACATACATACACACACACACACAAACACATATATAGTGTGATACAGTAGAAACTATTTCAATAAACTTGAGGGACTTTGTTCAATCATTAAACTCACATGGCCCAATTAATTTAAGGGCATGTAGATATGGTGTTGTGGATAGCACAGCAAATTGCAGAATGTGTCTTCCTTAGACTTTCCTCCATATAATCCCTCTTTGATAATTGAGCATTCTGAACCATGGAAATGGGGGAAGTCCTGGGGCCGTCTGCCTGTATATTTGAGCACTTAACCAAGCATATACAGATAGCACACGGAGATAGAGCTAGTAAGCTCTCTGCTCAGAAGGTGATCTCACCGCAGCTCCTCTGGAATGGTCTAGGAAATTTGGCCATGACCAAATCGCCACCGGTGCACCACCACCATAACTACTGACAGGGTTAGTCGCTACAGGTAACCTCACTGTCACCACCTTCCACATGTCCTCAGCGCCTCTCCTCCACTTGGGAGAAACAGCGCGGCCGCCAGAACGCATCTTTTTTTATCTCCCGCACATTTCATGGCTTGCTGGTGGCCATGCTGAGTGTCCTGTGCGTTGGCATGGCAGAAGTGCCCTGCTGCTGGGAGAGGCGCTGAGGACGTGTGGAAGGCGGTGTTGACCTGCGGCGACTCCCTCTGCGGTCAGAAGTTATGCCAGCAGAGCGCCGGTAGCGAGTTGGTCGCAGCCAAAGGTCCCATTCCGCCTCTGGAATGATCAGCGTTGGTCTACACTTCCGGTCTACTCGTCTCCCAGCTGGGTGTCATCCTTCCCCAGGAGGGGAGTCTGCCAGTAAATCAACTCTACGCATTTCACATTTCAACTTCGTGAAAAGTCCAAGAGAGACACGTTCTGCTGTTTGATGTGCCATTCGTAACACCATATCTCTACATGCTTTTAAATTAATTGGGCCATGTGAGTTTAATGATTGAAGAACTTCCCCTGAAATGTATTGAAAGAGTTCATACTGTATTACATATATATATGTAAAATATATATATATATATAATTTTCTTTTATATGCTGAATATTTGAGCTGGAAACCTGCGCTCCTCATTTTTGTGAGAAGATTTGTGGAGAAGAATGACTAGGATGTTTCTATTGGGTCTTAGTGCAGCGGTTTTTATGTTGATTAAAATTTATATTCACTATTAATCACCTATCACAAATAAATTGAAAAAGTCAGATTTTATACATTTGGTCACTCTTTATCACATACAGGCAGTCCTCAGTTATCCGACACAATGCGTTACTCAAAATGGCGTTGGATAGCGAAACGTTGTAAAGCGAAACACGTTTTCCCATAGGAACACTGTTTAAATGGAAGGTTCCGTTGCTTAAGGCATTTTTAACACTAAAATACACCAAATATTTTACACAGGCAGTAAGATATGCAGCACACACATAAATTATATAGTGCATATACTGTATTATATATATAATATAACATAATAATATATTATATTGTATAATATTATATCGTATATTATAGGCTAAAGCAGTAAAATTCAGGGCATTATTGAAAACCCTGCTCTCTGATTGGTTAAAATTCCGGGCATTATCCACAGTGATGTCCTGAATTTCAGCAGCTTGCAAAACGCATTTTTCAATCTGTTTATTTCCAGCCAATCAGCTTTCAGAACAGCTGAGACAGGGCAGGGGATTGGTTTGAATTAAGTAAAAGCTCTGAGACATGGCAGGGGATTGGTTAATAAGTATCAGCCACGGTTTGACTCCTCCCCCTCCCGAGCTGACAGATTTTCTGAGCAGATTCAGTTGAATTGGGGTGGGGGGGAGAGAGATTGCAAATAAGTAAGTGTGTTGTGTATAGAGGTTCAGTGTTGTTTGTGTGGTGGGGGGGAGGTGTAGAGGTGCTGTGTTGTGTGTAGAGCTGGGGGGGAGAGTGCAAAGTTTAGTAAGTGGCTGCATTTTTGATTGTGGCTGCAGTGTGTGTGTGTGTGTGTGTGTGTGTGTGTGTGTGTGTGTGTGTGTGTGTGTGTGTGTGTGTGTGTGTGTGTGTGTGTGGTGCTGTTGTATGTGTAGCAGCAGTTTGTGTGAGTGTATAGCTGATGTGTGTGTGTGTGTGTGTGTGTGTGTGTGTGTGTGTGTGTGTGTGTGTGTGTGTGTGTGTGTGTGTGTGTGTGTGTGTGTGTGTGTGTGTGTGTGTGTGTGTGTGTGTCAGTATCAGTGTTTATGGGTGTAGCATGTGTGTGTAGCAGCAGAGTTTGTGTGTGTGTAGAGCTGCTGTGTGTGTATTGCTGCTGCTGTGTGTGTAGAGGTGCTGTGTAGTGAGTGTAGAGGAGGTGCTGTGTTGTGTGTCTAGAGCTCCAGTGTGTGTGTGTGTGTGTGTGTGTGTGTGTGTGTGTGTGTGTGTGTGTGTGTGTGTATGTGTGTGTGTGTCAGTATCAGTGTTTATGGGTGTAGCATGTGTGTGTAGCAGCAGAGTTTGTGTGTGTGTAGAGCTGCTGTGTGTGTATTGCTGCTGCTGTGTGTGTAGAGGTACTGTGTAGTGAGTGTAGAGGAGGTGCTGTGTTGTGTGTCTAGAGCTCGTGTGTGTGTGTGTGTGTGTGTGTGTGTGTGTGTGTGTGTGTGTGTGTGTGTGTGTGTGTGTGTGTGTGTGTGTGTGTGTGTGTGTGTGTGTGTGTACACAGAGGGGACGGCAGTGTGTGGATATAGATATCTGCAGTGTAAGCGTATATAGAGGTGGTTTCATGTATTTCCCATTTTATTTGAATAAAAAAATCTATTTAACTATACAAAAGTGTCTTATTTATGAAATAAGCCTACATTTAACCTATAATAGTAATAATCCCCTCAGAACAGGGCATTACTGGCCAATAATGCCCTGGCTGGGTTAAAGTCCCTCGGCTTCGCCTCGAGCCTTCAACTCTTCTAGCCAGGGCATTATTGGCCAGTAATGCCCTGTTCTTCAGGGATTATTACTTACATATAATATTATATATATATATATATATATATATATATATATATATATATATATATATATATATATATATATATATATACTGTATATATATATATACGCTCTTACGACGCTTTGCAAAGTTATGTGTGTATATATATATATATATATATATATATATATATATATATATATATACACACACATAAACAACGTTGCAAAGCGTCGTAAGAGCGTTGGATAAGCCGTTTTGTCGTTGTAAAAATGAACATACGTATGCATTTCATAGCGTTGGATAAGCCATTCGTTGTAAAACGAAGCGTTGTAAAACGAGGACTGTCTGTATATGGTTGTGCATGATCACTATATATGAAGGTATAGATTCTTCTCAGGTCGATTGCTGACAGATCTGATATAATAAATAATATATTCACCAATGATTCTACAATAAATATCACATATTAAGGTGATCAGAAGAGCGTTTTTTTCCGCCTGTTACATAGATTTTCATGTTTGAAAAGGTCACGTTTCCAATGCAGAAGACCTCACTGCTATTATTTAAATGAAATAACCCAATGTTTTATCATTTCATCAGGGGGAGCCTTCTCTATGACAAAATGCACTCAGCTTGATCTTCAATAAAACACAAATGTTACTTACTCTGATCAAAATGATTTATCTTTTCACATTTTTCATTTACTTTTCTATTTCAGACATTTCTGAATAAATTTATACTTAGGGGAAAAGTTACTTTAAAAAAAATCTTTTTAACTCTTTATTTGGTGTAAAAGGATGTTGACACTTATTGTGGTGGGTGTGGGAGTTTGAGCTTGCTGGGTACCTGTGTTATTGTGAAAAAAAATGGCATGAATTATAATTTGAAGCATAAAAATTAAGAGCTAAATATTATATTTTATAATTCGGGGTGAGGGGGGAGGGAATAACTATAATACCTATTTCACTTGTTTCCAAAATGTTTGTAAGTGGGACCGATGCCATCTACAAACAAGCAAGTTCAAATATTCAATGGTGGACCTTTATTAACATATGAATCAGATGTTTTGGTGCTTTTCATGAAGATACAACTTAAATACCTTTTGCAATTGCACTGACATCTTCATAAAATCCTGCTATAAGTGCCACATGTCCTGGCCTGGACTCTGTAGGGACTCGAGTGTGAGAAACACCCCAACTCCCCATGGTTTGTATTATATGTCTAGAGAAGAAACAAGAGCCACAGAAAAATCGTTATATAAATGTGTGTTGAAATTGCAGGGAGCTGATAATTCTGTATATATTACAATAATGATATATTCACTACAATTCTGAAAACACATGCCATGTAGACATAAAAAAAAAAGGTATAAGAACTCTAAAGTATTTACCACGTTTAGAATCTTCCTGCACACCAATATATTTTTAGATATTAAATTAATAGCCACTATCTCAAGGACTCGTTTTGCACCATTTCCTACTTTTCAAGGTGTAGGAAAGAGAGGAAAAAATGGCAGAGCACTACAAGTGTCCAAATAGTGATGAACAGGAGAGTGCGTTTCCCATAAAAACGTATTTATTGGTCATGGAGACAAAAAAGGCCAAGAATAGCCCCACCAACGTTTCACGCTTCACAGAGCGCTTTATTGCCTTGATACCACCCCCCACTTTGCGCACCCCTGCTCTAAACCATGACACTGAGTTTGAAGCAGGGGAATCTGCTTCAATTCCTGGTGCCTGCTCCTTGTAACCTTGGCCAAATCACTTTATCTCCCTGTGCCTCAGGCACTAAAACACAGGGCAGGGACTGTGTCTGTAAAAATCCTATGTACGATGCTGCTTACACTGTCAGCGCTACATTTCTTGCATAGATGTATTGCACCCCTGAACAAGAGAGAAAGGTCCCTAATCAATATGGTGTGAAGTTGTTTTTTTATGGGTTGTAGTGCTCTGCAATTTTTTCCTCTCTTTCTAACATTTATCTACCGGACGGAGGCACACGTGAGGACGCCCTCATTTCTGGATTACATGGACGTTGCAGCTTCAAAAGTGAGTTAATTGCTTGCTACATGTTTCCACATTAAGGATTTCAGGACATTTGGTATAATCTAGGGTGATTTATATGCTTATGGCTCCTGATGTTATTGTGACATAAGTGGTGAGTTTACCATCCAGGACCACACACCCAGTACCTGTCTTCAATCAAGCATTAATTATGGGGGTCCCTCCACAAGTATCCTTTATTTTCTAATATTACTCTCCTGTTATTGGTCTGTAGCATTACGCATTTGCATTCACTTTTCAAGGTGTAGGACTAAAGGTTATACTTGTGAGTTTCTGCTATGTAACTAGCCACCTAGACTGTAGTCATGAATGTGAGTTAATGGCT
The DNA here is from genome assembly GCF_040206685.1 of Ascaphus truei. Classification (NCBI taxonomy): domain Eukaryota; kingdom Metazoa; phylum Chordata; class Amphibia; order Anura; family Ascaphidae; genus Ascaphus; species Ascaphus truei. Next base: position 204,617,408 of record NC_134484.1, on the reverse strand, counting down.
GCTGAGGTTGTTAGATGTGGTTAGCCGTACACTTGTGATGCCATACCCTTAGGTTTGCGGCAATGTAGATATTCCCATGTCAATGTAGGTTCCTTTGAATTTTTATGCAAAGATGCTTGTCCAGAACTGGGCGCCTTTGGATTCATGGGAGTGGGCCCGTGTTGAGTGAAGCAGTTAAATACTGCAGAAATACTGTACCTGGGCGGTCTTACCTAAGATAGGGTGCTCTAGAAATGCCATTTTCATCTAATTCAAAAAAGGTGTCAGCCCGCAAGCCATCAGCCACAAAGAGGACCAGACGCTTTGCTGGGGGTGGCAGCAGCGTGCGCTGAGGGGTCATTCCATGGATCAGTGGGGATGTAAAGTAGATGTCAAAAATAGAGGCAAAGAACACAAGATGCACAAGTAAACCCACAAGGAAAAAGAGGAGCATTCTTCTCTGCAGAAGGAGGCAAGTCGCTGTTGCAAATGCCTGGGAACAGAACAGGAAAAAAAGGTTACTTTTTTTAACAAACGTTAAATTGACAGTGTCACTAATGCTTCGTCCCCAGTGGCTGCGGCTACGCTTGCGGCAGCATGTGCGCCGCACACAAAGTACAGCCTTCTATGGGGCAGGCCCCAGTCGGCGTGTGAGCGTGCCCCTCCCCCGTCGGATCTCATGCTCTTTACTGAAAGCGCAACCGCAGACCACAGGTTGTGGCTGAAACGGTTGCACGCGCCGCCAGGCGCTCCGCAGCGCGCGTGACTGGGGCTGTAGCCTAAGGCTGAGGCCACACTGCACACGCGCCTTGCAACCTGGCGGCGCGTGCAGAGCGCTATACCGCTATCTGCAGGCGGCGTTCTGAGGCGCGGGGGCGTGGCCAAAATGGACTGTGTGGGCGTGGCCATGATGAGGGGGCGGGGCCATGACTTCGGCCAAACTTTTTTTTTAAAAACATGCCCACCCTTAACACACACACACACACACAGGCTTCTGTGACACACACGGAGCACAGCAGATTTCTCCCCCCCACCTCTCGCTCTCCCCCCCCCTCATTCCCCCGCCTCTCTGATTGGCTCCTTGCCACACCATGTGACGCATCGCCGCTCGGGATCACAAACTGGTTTAACCCCTGCTGGCTGATGCGTCATAGTGCGCAGTGAGCCTGGGAGCGAGGAGGGACTGGGGACAGCCAGGGAGCAGGTAAGGGGCTGGTGAGATGCGCGCGCACCGCCGGCTGCACTGGGGACCTAGCCTTTTAGTGTATCACTCCCTTATCTTCGGTCTGGGCATTGAACTCATGTAACAAAGTCTCCCAGCAACAACATTAGGGAAAAATTGGATGGGGAAAAAAAGTGCACCAGAATAAAAGAAATCCCACCGACTTTAATATAACTTCTTTCCTTTGATAAATCAGGTGCTCTTTTGTTGCACCAGTTTGGCAACCAATATCTTTTGATAAATAGATCTGTGTCATTTAAAAATGCAACCTTACAGTGCTTTATTATTTGTTGGTGCATTACAGTATCTGAAGGCACCTTTATTCAATCAAGATTGGCATCAAACTGAGAGAGAATAACAACAAGCTATTGTTCTGATATTTGGACGAGGTCCTAGTTCTGCATATTATGAACACCTGGCACTATTTCTTCTGATAACCTAGGGCTGGTGGATTAGGACAACAACTTGGATCCAGATACACTGGACATGCCAGGTGCAAACACTTCCATATTCTGGTGCAGCACAGCCATCTCGCCAGTGGGGTAACATTGTCTAGCACGGCACAGTACTGCCACCTAATGCTCCTTCCCACAAGGACAAGGGAGAAAAACAACACAAAATGAAAAGAGCTCGGAAATGAAATGGTCAGCATCAGTTTGAAGTAATGTATTACTGTTCATAATTCCAATACTGGACTGTGCATTGAATAAAAACAATAAGAGAAATGTGGTACCTTTGTTGCTCTCGCCAAACTTTGCTATAGTGACCAATGAAGGGAAATGCATAGACAGTGGTGGGAGAGGTGCAGCTCTCAGGGATTAGGGTACAGAGGCAAACAAAACAGAACACAACAGAATACATTTTATTATACATTATAACTTTGCTGGCTGAATGAGATTTAGAGATGCTTTGGTGGCCCATAATCAGCCACCCATACTTTAGCACAGGGGTGGGCAATCTGCTGGCGTAGCACGCAAGGCCTCTGTATGTCACTTACCTCGTCTCTGGCGACTTCTGACGTTGTGATGTCAGAAAACGCAGGAGAGAAGGTAAGGTGTGTGGGGGGGGGGGGGGGGGTAGAGCAGGCCGGGGGGTGCAGACGTAAAAGTTTGCGCACCTCTGTCATAGCATCTTTAAGTAGATGAGTGTTAAAGAGAAGGGATAGGAGAATTAAAATGATAGATAGCTAACTGAGAATGAGAGTAAAGATGAGGAGTTGCTCAGTGAGTAAGGACACTGACTCTAAACCAGGGGTGCGCAAACTTTTCTGTTTGCGCCTCACTGTCAGCTCTCCCCCTTGCTCGCGCCCCCTTCCTTTACCGGCTCTGAGCTTCGCGGCGTCATATGACGTTATGATGTCACGTTGGCATGGCAAAGCATTGCCATTTGACCAACGCTGCGTCATGTAATGTCATGTTGACATGGCGATGCGTCACCGAAGAGGCAGCTGAGACCAGGTAAGAGAGATTTACAGAGGCCTTGTGCCTCCCCGGCATTTAATTTAAATGCCTTGGGGAAGAGCGCGGGCCCTCTGTAACCACTGTGCCCCCCCAGAAAATCTCACGCCCCCCACTTTGCATACCCCTGCTCTAGACCAGGGGCGCGCAAACTTTCTGTGCTGCGCCCCCCTGCCAGCCTCTATGCTCGTGCCCCCTCTTACCTAATACCCAGCGACAAATGACTCGCGGGTCATGTGATGTCACGTGACCCCTGCGGCGTCATTTGACGTGCGTTGCCATGGTGACACGCACATCACATGACCCCGCAGCGTCATTTGGCATTGCCGAAGATAAGGTAAGGTCCGCGCCCCTCCCAGAATAATCTAGGGCCCCCCACCCCCCACTTTGCGCACCCCTGCTCTAAACCATGACACTGAGTTTGAAGCAGGGGAATCTGCTTCAATTCCTGGTACCTGCTCCTTGTAACCTTGGCCAAATCACTTTATCTCCCTGTGCCTCAGGCACTAAAACACAGGGCAGGGACTGTGTCTGTAAAAATCCTATGTACAATGCTGCTTACACTGTCAGCGCTACATTTCTTGCATAGAGGTATTGCACCCCTGAACAAGAGAGAAAGGTCCCTAATCAATATGGTGTGAAGTTGTCTTTCCCATGGACTAGTCATGTGAGAGAATATTCGTAAAAATGAAAATGTTCAAATGTGTGACATACAGAAGAAATCCGTTCACAATTCTCCACAACCACAACTGTCAGCACACTGCTTTACAGGGGACGTGGTGATCTGATCGCCTTACTATATGCACAGAGGTTCAGCAGAATTACTTTTTATTGTCATGTGCTAAATGACCCTGTAAATGGCACGACAGCAGGCTGCCAACTAACCACAGTTCAACTATATATATATAAAACAAAAAAAAAAGTGGCACTAGGTTGTTATTATGTCACTGACCTGGAGTTAGCCGGAAATGTTACATAATAGCACAGCTGCTATAAAGCAGTGGTCACACAGAGAAGCGACTGGAAACAAAGGCATTTGCAAAAACACACACACAATATTATTATAAAATAAAGCGCTGTTTACATGTTTGTCATAAACATGATTCTACAAATGCACTGTGGCCCATAGTTACAAAGCAGTGCCATTTCATAAGACACCTTACAGAAAAGTCATGTTAAAGTGTTTTATGGAATAGCATCGCTTACTAAATATCAGCCTTTTTTTATTTTATTTTTTAAAACGATATAGACCACATTCTACCAGCATAGATATGAATTATCTGATGGCAAAAGATAAAACCAGTGTGTTTTTTTGTAAAATGAGTCCGAAAATTGCCTGTGCTCTTACAATTAGATGAACAGCTGTTTAAAAAATATCAGCAACCTAAGGCTTGTTATATAGTGCGCGCGCTTCAATGATAACTGACTGTGGGAGGCTGACGTTGATACAGTTGAGACGCGCGCGCACGGCCATGAGCGGTGGCGCGGCAGATCAGAGCAAATACAAGAAATTTGTATTTTCATGCTGCTGCTGCGCCACGTGACGTAGCGAGCCAATCATAGCGTGGCCCAATACTGTGACATCAAAGCCATGCCCCCTAGACGCGCGCGTCACAGCTTGCAACATATAAACTAAACGCGCGTACCAGCGCACACTATATTAGAGCCCTAAGGCCTCGTCCAGGGTGAGAGTGCGCTCGCTCTCAAGCGCCGTGACGCCAGGCGCTCATGTTGCCCGGGCGATTCCTGGCCAGCTAGATGCGTGCGTGGGGGGGGAGGGCGTTCCCAGGATGTCACGTGAACAGTCCATCCTCATTGGCTGAACCGCACACAAGACCAGGGCAAGCGCGACAAATACAAAAACATTTGTCTCGGCAACCACGGGCACGTGCACTCTGGACCAACACATTGTCGCAATGTGTTTGATCGCGCTGAGCACGAGCGCGCACAGTTTCACCCTCGACGCAGCCTAAGAAGTCGTCCTTTCATTGTACAACCTGAAAAGTGGTTTTGCTGATCAATAAGTAAGCAGGATCCTTTGTCCAATATCTAGTTTGTGGCTCGGATTATGGACACGGCATGAAATTGTAAAACAGTGTTAGCAATGTCGGTAGTTGGACAGCAGGTGTCACTCTAGGATGAGAAGTCAACAGCCTTGGAGATGAACATGAACTCCCAGTGACAAGCAGCTCTTGTTCCATATTAAACTCAATGTGATTCCATTCATTAACCAAAACATGCCTCAGGAAACAATCTAATTGCTCTTGTATCATCTTTAGCAAACCCCTTGTTTGTATGTTGCTAGATAGTTTATTACCCCAAAAAACTATTCAGAAGTGTAGTTAGGGAGGACGGCTTCTATGGTAGGTGAGCATCACATTACATTTATTTTCTGCTTACAAATGAGTTTACACTGGGATAATTGGACTTGTAAAGTCTTAATATTATGTTAGCGATGTGTTTATAGCAAAGGTTTGAACTGTACTAAGAGCAAAAAGAAAGGAAACACTGAGTTGATTGGCATGACACATTGAATGAAATAAGAGGTGAAACACTGATACATACAAAGTAGAAGCAAGGCTGCTTTTGAAGATAGTATAAGATTAGCTTCCCCCACAGTTCATATGCAGTCATAACATATGCTGAAAAGCTGCGCAATGAGGCAGGCATACGCTTATAGGGGTCCATGTCAAAATGGAATTGAAGCAAAAAATGACAATGTGCTCTTTTGCATCCCATTGCCCAGAATCCCTTTCTGCAGTGGAAGCACTGTATGTCAGGAGGTAATGGTGAAAGGCAGGGTTGCAGACCTGTCTGAGACATGTGAATGTGCTCACAAGTGATATTTTCATTTGCTGTATGCAGTCATTAGAAGGCATTAATTTGTTTTCACTTTGAATTAAACTATAGTCTATATTTAATACAAATATCACTGCATGTGCAACAGGATTAGAAGTGTCTTGGGCATTCTCATTTATATGATTCTTACAAATCTAAAAGCAGTATTGATAACTATATTAGTTAGGTCAACGTAATATTATTTGTTAACTTTTTTGCCCTTGGTAACCAATTCATTTCCACATGCTGTATGGCTTTGAGTAATTTTATGCTGCAGACACATCAAAACTTCTTGACAACAAAACATCATATAAAGATGAATACAGTATTGTTTTATCTGCTGTTGGCCCTTTAGATCTGCTAACATATGGAGAATATTCAGGTGCATTTTTTTATTGACTTATGCAAACAAATAAAATTTATGAACCATAAAGCATGACTGATATAAAGCAGTTTCATTTACTATGCAAGTAAAATGTTGCACCATTTTGGTTGAATGTGTGTCATTTTTATTTCAAATGATGCATATTATTTTGAATTCAGCATAAAACTGTACATGTACACAACAAAAAATAAACAAATATGCCCAAAGCTTCTTCCAATGTGACAAAAATACACAGTGCAATACCTTTATATTCTCTTGAAAAAGGGTTATTTAGTTTAACCCTTTGGCCAAAGCATCTTAAGCCCCTTATTGGCAGGTCAGTTTCATTTTGTTGGGTTACGACAGATCCAATGTTTGATCATTCTTCCCTAATTATAGAGGTAAATAAGAATTTTAACTCAGGGAGTATTAGGACCTGCTAACGGCCTTGTAAGTGGCAGCAGGCTTAAGACGCTTTGGGCAAAGGGTTAAACTAAATGACCTTTTTTCAAGAGAATATATAGGTATTTCACTGTGTATTTTTGTCACATTGGAAGTAGCTTTGGGCATCTTTGTTTGTTTTTTGTTGTGTACATTTAGCCACGCCCACTAGCACTCCTTTTGACACTTATATACATATATATATTATGTGGTAATGTTTGGAGTTTCTCAGAGCTTGTTGGGTATCTGTGTGTCTAAAACTGTACATGTACATTTTAATGTCAACTCTTTTACAATGTGACATGTGGTCATAAAATCCATATAGCCATCTACTGTACTCAGCCACTAAGGCTGCGGTCCCAGTCAGCACTGTAGCAAGCGCGCCCAGCAGGGGGAGGGCGGCACGTGCACAGCGCTTCACCACCATCTTGGGAGAGAGGGAGAGATTGCGACAGGAGGGAGCATGGCGGGGGTTTTGTGGGGGCGTGGCCATGACCTCACGCAGCTGGTTAGCCCTCATTGGCTGACCCGCCAGGCAGAGCGTGGCCACGCCTCCGTCGCGAGTTCCAAATACAATTTTTTTGTATTTGAGAAAACTCATCGTAGAGCGCGGCTGCCAAATGCGCGCCGAGGCAGGTACTGGGCCCGGCCTAATTGGGGGGCGGTGCTTGTGCGCACTGGGACCGCAGCCTAACCTAGATAAGGCAGAGTAGATAGCACTACCTTAATATTTCTATTGGTAAGACATCCAAATCTGGTACAAGTTGTGTGTGATCTCATAGTTATTTTCACAAGTTTCGGAGCGCTTACATATTACTAATGATATAAAACATTACAAGGTACTAGATCATAAATTATGAGATGGTAATCAAAGGCTAAAAAAAAAGCTGTGTGTGCTGTGCACGTGCATAGTAAGTGAAACTTCTTTGACTTTTGTCACAGAAATTGACTTATAACGCGCGTGCTCGGCACACATGTGTCAGTCAGTGTATGTGTCAGTGTGTCAGTCAGTGAGTATGTATGTGTGTCAGTCAGTGAGTATGTATGTGTGTCAGTCAGAGAGTATGTATGTGTGTTTGTTTGTGTGTGTGTGTCAGTCAGTGTATGTATCTGTGCCGGTCAGTGTATGTATCTGTACCGGTCAGTGTGTGTATGTGTGTCGGTCAGTGTGTGTATTTGTGTCAGTCAGTGTGTGCATGTGTGTCAGTGTGTGCATGTGTGTGAGTCAATGTGTGTGTGTGTGTGTGTGTGTGTGTGTCAGTCAGTCAATGTGTGTGTGTGTGTGTGTGTGTGTGTGTGTGTGTGTGTGTGTGTGTGTGTGTGTGTGTGTGTGTGTGTGTGTGTGTGTGCGTCAGTGTATGCCTCTCTCTCTCTCTGTGTTGTGTGAATGTCTCTCTGTGTCGGTCAGTGTGTGTATGTGTGTCAGTCAGTGTGTGTATGTGTGTCAGTCAGTGAGTGTATGTGTGTCAGTCAGTGTGCGTGTGTATGTGTGTCAGTCAGTGTGCGTGCGTATGTGTGTCAGTCAGTGTGCGTGCGTATGTGTGTCAGTCAGTGTGCGTGCGTATGTGTGACAGTCAGTGTGCGTGCGTATGTGTGACAGTCAGTGTGCGTGCGTATGTGTGACAGTCAGTGTGCGTGCGCGTGCGTCAAAGTGTGCGTGCGTCAAAGTGTGCATGCATCAGTGTGTGTGTGTATGTGTTTATTGGCAGCAGTACCAGCATCATGAATGTTGAGCGGGTGGGGAAGCTCACAGTGGGGGGGAAGGAATAGGCACATCATACAGGGGCGGTGTTCGGTACATCACTGGGGTGTGCGTGCGTCAGTGTGTGCGCGTGCGTGCGTCAGATTGTGCGCGTGCGTCAGAGTTTGTGCGCCTGCGCGTCAGAGTAAGTGTGTGTGTGTGTGTCAGTCAGTGTGTGTGTGTCAGTGTGTGTATGTGTCAGTCAATGGATGTATGTGTCAGTCAATGTGTGTATGTCAGTGTGTGCGTGTCTGTCAGTGTATGTGTATCTCTCTGTGTGTACACACCGTATGTCTCTTTGTCTGTGTCCTGCCCCCTCTCTCCTGACTCCCCCCACCCCCGGCGGAGCTGCGGACCCGGGGGGCTCACTCTGAGTCTTCTGAGCAGATACCCCCCCACCCCACGGCGGCGCGCTCAAGCTCCCCCCTTCCCCACCCCCCGGCGGCGTGCTCAAGCTCCCCCCTTCCCCACCCCCCGGCTGCGCACTCAAACCCCCCCATTCCCAGGCTGTTAGGAGCGGCGCCAGCCTCCCTCCTCCTGTCCATCGGCATGGCAGCGGGCGGGGAACGGCGCTGCTGCCAGCCGCTTCTGCGCATGCGTGGCGCGCGGCATGGCAGCGGGCGGCGGAACAGCGGCGGCGATGTGAGCAACTGGGTGTGGGGTGTGTGGGAGGGTGAGGGGTGTGTGGGAGGGTGAGGGGTGCGGCGGTGATTAGGAGCGGCGCCGGCGGCGATATGACAGAGGGCGTGTGAGCGGAGCGGCGTCCATTACGTGACGTCACTTCCGTTTCACATTTCGCCCCCCATCTATCCAGTTTTATCCCATCAGAGGTGCCACTAAAGAAGTTTCACTTCAAAAAATACTTTGTGATGCAAAGGCGAGTTAACCTTTTATAGGTAAACAAATTAGTGATTTAAGCGCTCCAGCGTTGGATCCATACTCCTTGATAAAGTGCTATATGCACGAAACGCGTAGGAGGGTGTATACTTCCGTTTTCTTAATTATGGATCAATAAAGTATTTTTTTTATTCATTCCTTTTTGTGACCCACTCTATTGGCTGTGCGCCAAAAAATCCTATTTTTGTGACTTTAGTCCACCTTTTATCTAACATTTGTGGTAAAGTTTGCCAGGTGGCTTCTCCAAAAATACTGGACACAATGGTGAAAGATGCAACACACTCGAGAGAGAGAAACACCCACACCTCTCACTGCTCCATGCGGTTTCCTCCTCTCCCTGGCTCCACCCCCAGGCTCTTGGCATCTCCTCCTGATTGGTTACTGCTGGGTAATGCAGCCAATCAGAACGGAGGAAGCTGGCCAGCCCCCTAGCAACAGCCTTGCTCTCTCCCTGTTCGGAGAAATCCCGTGGCCCCCCCAAGTCGGTCAGGTCACTATGTCATTTTTTACTGGACAGTGTCCAAATACAGGACACTCCAGTTCAATACTGGACACCTGGCCCCCTTATTAACCGGGAGAATAAACACCCTCTATTTTTTCATTAATTTTGTCTGATGCATATAATTAGACAATTCTGGTCTTTTCTTTGCTTAGGTATTTTATTTTTTCTATCTAGCACAGACACCATCTGTAGGATACTAATACTGCATGGGCAGCCATTTCCTAAATGAGATATATATATATATATATTTTTTTTTTATATATATATATATTATAGATAAAAAAATATATATTTATATATATATTTTATGTAATTGTCACTTTTGAATAATTTCACTGTATAGGAGGGCCCCGGGTATACGGCAAATTCTGTTCCAGGGGCCCGCCGTATAGTGAAAATCGCTGGAAAGCGGATCCGGCGCTTTTCAGTTCTGCGCATGCGCAAACCGGCGGTTTTCGCCGTTCTGCGCATATGCGACCTAAGGTCTGCGTATGCGCGCAGGGCGCAACCGCCCGTTCTGCACATGTGCGACTTAGGATCCAACATGGCAGCCCCTTCTCGGTGCCGCCGGATCGCCGAAAAGAACGCAGAGAAGCGGGGTCCTGCTGTATTAACATCCACCACCTATCTAAATAGCTGTAGAGCATTATCTCTTTTCTTAGTGTTTCTCTTAACTTTTTATCTGTATTTTTTTTAATCCTTTATTCAATTTACTTATTTTTTTTTATTTTTTAGCAGTTCCTATTCCCACACCCTTTGTTGCATGTTGTAGATTTTGATGTCCTTAAGTTTTTGTTTGTTTTATGATAATGACACATTTGCAGGCTTATGCAGAGAGCATAGAGAAAGGAAATAGCGCCATCTTTTGGCGAAAATACGCAGGCGAGAAGCTTGTCCTGGCGAGACCATGGCGGGCAATTCAAATTCGCCAGACGTGTGGCGAGAAGCGGGATTTCGCCAATGTTGAAACACGCAAGATTCCAGTAGCTCCGATGCGCATATACGCGCCAATCTGAGCTACTAAATGGCGTGTTCAGAGAAAATTTTGCCCGCCAACAAAAGTTGGCTGTATTGTGGGCAAATACAGCGCGCCACTACATAGCAATTTAAAGCACACCGCGCTAACGGAGCACTCTGCATAGGACCAAATTTATTGCCAATCCTGCGGCGAATTTCAGCCTTTCTGTAAGGTACCTCTCTGCATAAGCCCCTTGATCTGATAATCTGGTCTGTAACTGTTACATACGCCTATAATATATATTATCTCTAACTGTGGATGCAATGTCTTGTATATAATGTTCACTTAGGTAACTAAATATTTGTAACCATGTATTATTTGTCATCATAACGCTGTGCCCAGGACATACTTGAAAACGAGCGGCAACAGTCAATGTAAAACATTTGATAAATAAAATAAATAAATTTAAGCTGCAGTTCTTTGCACTACCTCTGTTTTGTTTATGTCCTTTTAGAAATATGGCTCCCAGAACTGAACACAGAACTCAGTCAGGTCTCATTATTGTATGTCTTTATTTATATAGCGCCATTAATGTACATAGCGCTTCACAGTAATAATACACGTGACAATCATATAAATAACAAATAATATAAATAACAGGTCATGGAAATAAGTGCTTCAGACATAAATGTAACATTTAGGAAGAGGAGTCCCTGCTCCAAGGAGCTTACAATCTAATTGGTATGTAGGAGGAACGTACAGAGACAGTAGGAGGGCATTTTATTAAGTGCTTCTGCAGAGGGCCAAGTATCATGTATCATGTGTCTAATAGTATCTACGGTGCTACTCATATGCTTCTTTAAGCAAGTGTGTCTTAAGGTGGGTCTTAAAGGTGGATAGAGAGGGTGCTAGTCGGGTATTGAGGGGAAGGGCATTCCAGAGGTGTGGGGGAGTCAGTGAGAAAGGTTTAAGGCTGGAGAGGGCTTTAGCTACAAAGGGGGTAGAGAGAAGACATCCTTGAGCAGAACGCAAGAGTCAGGATGGTGCATAGCAAGAAATTAGGGCTGAGATGTAAGGAGGAGCAGAAGAGTGTAAAGCTTTAAAAGTGAGGAGAATTGAGTTCGAGATGTGGGATTTGATAGAAAGCCAGGAGAATGATTTCAGCAGGGGAGACGCCGAGACAGATTTAGGAAAAATGACTTGTAACTAAACAGTATTACTACATCCGCATTTTTGCTCCAATTACTCTTCCATAACCAAATCAGCACTCTGCTGGCTCATCCCCACTGCTTGGTGCATTACATACTTATAAGAATGACCTCTGGATCCCTTTCCTCTCTGGTGGTTGAAAGTAGTATTAAAACCTTGCATAGTGTTGCAAAGGGATTCCTAGAAGTTGTCTGGCCATTAAGGAAGGATTACGGGATAGCTTCTAAACTTCTGTATTTCACTTACAGTATAATAACTACATGAAAATATACAATCTCACATTGAAGAGCCTGTGTGTGTTTTTACAGATCATACCCTAATGCCCCAGAAAAACTGAATTTATATTAAATGCCTCACTATCCTGCATTTACACTGCTGGTCTAAGTCAGGGATGGCCAACTCCAGTCTTTAAGAGCCACCAACAGGCCTGGAGGACTGAAGTTGCCCCCCCCTGGACTATGTGCTTCATACAGAATTTTAAACTAAAAGTACTTTTTAATTTTGGATCATTGACAAATTTTAGATTAGCACTCAATAGTGCCTTTGCCAGTAACAAACACAATTCCGCACCTCCAGTATAACCAGATCAGACCATGTAAGTGCTGACATTTCTTTCTAGCACTGATTTTCCACCTTCCACACCAACTCATCTTGGGTTTTTACATGAGTACATTTCTAGCCGTATTCTAAATATAGATGTAGCCTAGCCTCCCGGCCGCTACTTCTTTTCCTGGGCCCTACCAGTGTAAGACCTGTTAGGTGCAGGCAGTGGATGGGATAATTCCTTCTTAAAGGCCCCGTGTGCTTTTGCAGCCTTGGATTCATTAGATGTATCCAAGGGCGGGCCTTAGCAACAGCCAGAGAGTGCCAGCCTGAGGGGTGGGTACTGATTGGACCACACAATGGATGTGAGGGCCTAACAGTATCCAGATCTGATTTGTTATGAGTCAGAGTTATAGTCACACCCCAGGCTATAAATACTGGCACTTTCCTAAAGTGGGGGTCTCTCTCTCTTTCCTCCCCCTGTGGAGTGAGCACCATCTACCCTCCATCTCACTAGGGGATGTGAGGAGGAGTCCAGAAGGCCTGGTCTGGGCCTCAAGCCTTAACCAGAGTGCCTTCAATAGGGAAAGCTGGGAGAAGAATGCACCTGCTTTGTACATCTGCTCTGATTGCAATAAATACCATGGAACCATCACTAGTGTGTTTCGATGTCTTATTGCTGAAAGAAAGGTATCAGTATGGGCCATCCTGCTGCTATCCAGAGGATCCATGCTGACTGGAGGCGCTGCACCAAAGAACTAAAAAGTAACCTGTAAACCTGTCCTGTTCTCCCCACAGCACCGCGGAGCACTCAGCCCTCCTATTGCCAAACAGGTACAGCACATCACCTAAATGGCGAAGCAGAGAAACAGACCTCCCCAATCTCACTTGGGGGGACGGGGGAAGAGATACAAGGGCTACATACAAAAAAGGGCCCTCAGGAATATTAAAGAGAGGCCGTTGTAACTGGCTTAATAACTTTCCTTCTGCTGCACAGGTACTGTATATGCTTTGGTTATATGTCTTTATCATCATTACATCACCCTTACCCAACAGGAACCCAATGTGGAGGGAAAAAAAAAAAAAAAGTAGTGATGTCTGTGGTTGTATGCCAAAACCACTCATTTGTTGGTGACAAAGAAAGTATAAATGGAATAAAACACGTACAACATGGCACAGTTTCACTTTTATTTATTGTTTGCGACCTTTATTGTAACCAAGAAATAAGCAGTTTATGCATACACACAACAGGAGTCCAATATTTTTTTTTTGTTTATCACAACCCGACTTAAAGTTGCAGCAACTGCACCAGAATTGTACATTGTTTGATGAAATGTGTTATTTTCAGCTCTGGAGATCCCCCTGTTCCCGAGATACTTACTAGTGCGGTTACAGGTGTTCTTGCTGGGAATTAAAATGGCCATCCAAAAGGGTGCCACAACAGAATACATTACGGCTTTATATTGGCACACGGGACTAGTGAGAATTGGTGCCCGTTATGATTTCCCTTCAGGGAGCAATAACACAAGTTACTCCACTGCTGAGTATCTTGAGAACCAAGGGGTTCCCAGAGCTGAAAGTAGCACGTTCAGGTCAGGAGGGAGCTGGAAATAGCACGGTTCAAGCCAGGAGTACTCCCTAGTACATCCCATCATGTGTAAAAAAAGAAAATAAATTGTTAACAAAAAAAACATCTTGAAGGGACTGCTGCTTTGAGACACAAAAAGGCCCTTTCCCAAAAGGCTTAGAAATCACCTGATCAGGGAAGTTACTTTCGTTTGAATAGGACTGAAAACATCCTTAACAATGAACAGACTGATTCACAGTGCCTCGTCACGTCAGTGCATCGGGGTATAGTGACATCACGCCGATGACATTCACAAGAATCGGCGAGCGGGTGTTTGCGATTATCTGGAGACACTCTTTTATTACTGCATTCCTCTGGGCATTCTGGAGTCATAATTGCTACATTTCTCTATTACCACATATTATCTACGCCCACACATACTATTATCCTTACGATATCTATACCAATTGGATATGGGTTGTAATTTAATACAACTTTATATATCTCTGTGTATTAGTGTCCACATAATAGTATTTTGTATTACCATCCATTTGATGTGGCTTGTATGCTCAGGCAGACTTTTTTTTTTTTTTTTTAATCTATGGTCACTTACCTTAGTAGCCATTACATCCAGTATTAGACTCCAACAGATAAATATAATAACAATTATATGATCAGTTCCTGTTTTTCCTGCCTGTCCAGGTTTGCATCTGTGGGTCTCCCCTATATTCACTAACACCACTCCAAGGCTACTAGCTCTCAGTGTAGGTATTATTTTATTTATTATTTATAAAATATTTTACCAGGCAGTAATACATTGAGAGTTAACTCTCGTTTTCAAGTATGTCCTGGGCACAGAGCTAAGACAAATAATACATGGTTACAAATACAGTTACATAAGTGAACAGGATATACATTATATACAAGCCATTGCATGCACAGTTAAAGATAATAAATATTATGGGCGTATGTAACAGTTACAGACCAGATAAAATGTGAGACAACCTTAGTTTTGAAAGAACTTAAACTGGTGGTGGATGTGAGAGTCTCCGGTAGGTTGTTCCAGTTTTGGGGTGCACGGTAAGAGAAGGAGGAGCGGACGGATACTTTGTTGAGCCTTGTATATTTATATTATACCTCCCATATAAATTGCTATAACCTGCGGAATTTTATTATCACACACACACACGTTTTTCTTTGTTCCAGTTTATTAATAAAACTTTATTTTTAATGACACATGGAGCACCTTCGATCTGCTCATCCAGTCCTCTCTATAATTGACAGAGCAAAGTAATATATTCAGCCACTTATGGGGATATTGGTATCTCATCATTTGCATTATCCCTCTAATTTTGACTAAAGAGTGCATTATGTTAGGGACTGTGTGACCCCTTGGTCACTCTCAAAGCGTTCATAAGTATCTATTTTCCCTCGGAACCTGGTCATTTTATCTAATTATAGTCCCATGGCTGAGCGGTTTGTCACCACGTAGCTGTTCTCCTGGACCAATGTAGCTACTAAAACTTTGAATTTAATTATAATAATAGTGCTTATATTACAAAATCTCCCTAAATATTTTTAACCTTGTCTGTCGTACCAACACCTCCTTTCTTCTCCTAGGTGGGAAGCAGCGGTCTGTGGAGCAGAGCCCCGTTAATTCCAACTTCGAGGACCACCTGCTTGCAGAGATACTCACCTGCGTAGGTCATGCCAGTATCTCCTGCAGTTTTAAAGGTCCTCACCAGGCGGGTCAATAGGGAGCCGCGACGGATGACATTGCGGCTTCCAATAGGCCTGCATAACACAGGACCTTTAATCCGCCATAAAGTGTGCCCAGCCGGGGCTGCTACTGGCATGACCTATGGAGGAAAATATCTGAGGAAGCAGGGGGCCCCTGGAGCTGAAATTAACGGGGTTCAGCTCTGGTGACCCCCTGACTCCCACCTAATACAAAATTTAAAAAAAAAAAAAAAAGACTAAAGGCCTTTAAAACTTACAAACACGCACAGAGATCCCTTTTTCAATGGTCTTTGAAATCACTTGCTACTTGTCAGGGAAGTTTTCATCTGGATTCGAACGGGGCTGAAAACGTCCCTGACAATGAGAACACAGCATGTTGAATGGGAGTAAAAGAGAAGGTGGGAGGATTAGCAGATAACATGCTAAGGAAACCCCTTTCCCCTGCCAGTGGATATAGGATAGTCAGTCTCAGTCTCAGTCTCTCTCTCTCTCAGTCTCTCTCTCTCTCAGTCTCTCTCTCTCAGTCTCTCTCGTAGTCCCTAACCCTTGGTATTTAGTTCAATCTTAATAGGTTTATCAATAATCCATTTAGCAATGTCATGCACTGCCTTTTACTGGAATTGTTCATCAACAGTTCACATAACAGCCTTTATTATTATTATTATTATTGTTGACCAATAATTCCTACATTACAGTCAGATTTCATTACCCCTTCGTCTCTTTCTTGTCATCTACACATACCCATTCACACCCTCCCTGCTCCTTCATATTCTGAGGCTTCCTCTGTTCCACCACAAACCACATCGTTTCTTTACCAGCCCCTGCTACTTTCATACCCTCAATCCCGCAGACCTCCACTCACCCTAATCACACCCGCTCTGCATCCTCATGCTTGCACCAGCCTTCCTATCTCCCATGCTCATATTCGCTTCCTGGTCGCCCATGATGATGTCAATGAGAGCGAGCATGCTGGGACATGTAGTTTTCTTAGTCAAATGACAGACCTCAAAGGCAGCAAACTTGCCTCTGGGATCGAGGTGATCATTATTGAAGGCATGCATCTGTATATGAGCTTTCCAACCTACTTGCAAGATCATAGCAAACTGAAGCTTATTCATGCAGAATTAACCATTTAGAAATATATCCAAGCAAAGTAAATAAAATATGTGCTGCTCTGTAGGATGACCCTTCTGGCAGCTAAGGGATTAAATATTAATATTATCTTATCTGTTTGCTGCAACAACAACAAAAATATTTATATAAGTATATTTACTGGGTCACTTTCCCATTCTCCATTGTCAGCATATCTTCTCCAGCAAACTATTGCAATATAAATGTACTATATCAGCATTCCTGATATCCGGGAAAGCTGACCTTTATCCAGAATAAAATATTAAGAAGTACTCTGGTTTCTTCATGCCCTTCTCCTTTTTTCGTTCCCCATTGAACAGGATAATATATTAGTTCAATGAAATATACAGAAGGAAACATCTTCCCCATGAAATCAGTTCTGTAGTATTAGATAATACTGTCTGCATTTTGTCTTTAACTCCTAATGCCATTGTAACGATGTACTGATCATTCTTTGGTTGCTGTAGCAACCATTTAGAAACTCATATCCACTTCCTCTTTTGAAACAGGTCCTCACAAACCTTTTTGAGCTCTGCCCTTTGGCAACAAACAGATCTGAAAGCTGTAACAATAATGTGTTACATTTAGTGATATAATGTTACAATATCAGCTGCAGTATTTCACAGACTGCAGCAGAAGGGCCGCCATTTCGTTAGGCACACAATCAGGATTTTTACAAATTTATAACAGAAGCACCAAATGATTGCCAACTTAGGTAAGCGTGTAGAATTACACATTGTCACATAATTTACATATACAAATAAGAAAAAAGAAAAGAAAAAAAAGGGGAAAGTAGTATTGCTGATTTAATCTGTTCAACGATAATCACATATACAGTATAAGACATATAGGCTCGTTATCTCAGACCTGAAGAAGGGAGAAGTGGGGCTTCCATAAAGCTTGTCATTGTAACTTTGTTTAGTCCAATTAAAAGGTATCACAAACGACAGAAGTGTTGATACGTTTTAATTTAACCCAAACTGAAGCTGTGTGGTCAATAAGACAGATAGTGTAGCTCCTCTTGCAAATATACAGAGATGTCAACCACTAAGGATAAACATCAACCAGTGAGATTTAGGGGTTACGCACCCAAATGGCATTTTGATGGAAAAGTACCGATTGGCATCAATGAAATTCCATTAGGTTCTATGAGATTACTGATGCTAAAAATATGTAAAGCTGACTTCAAATCCAAGAGAGTTGACATGCCAGGTAATAAATTAGCTTTAGTGTTGAAGGGTGATTATGGTGATCAAGGTAGAAATGAGTTCTACGATTCATTCAAAGTATGTATTAAAAATATTTTATCCAGAAGTATACATTGAGATTTACATTTATTTTATATACATCCTGGGTATACAAAATGTGATACAATTGTAATGGTGTTTCCCCCACCCGGTGGGAGATGTGGCCATTATAGATCATGTGGTGTATGATACCTGCTGGTAACAGGAGGACCGAGTCGTCCGCCGGTGTTAGTGGGGACACAGGATTAGGCTTCTGCGGTTCATATCCTACATGTACATATCTCTTTAGCACTGCAGTGCTTCCATCTGCCGTAGGCTCCAGGAACTGAAGGTGATCTCTCACGGTAGAACTATTACCTCTCCCCCCAGTAAGGTCACGCACCACGCAGGAGGTATAACAACAGGAACCGTTTATTATCTCTTCTGTACAGCACAGTAACAAGCAGGCTTCTGCCCGATGCAGTAACTCTCAGCTTCCACTCAAGGATGGTCCTTGGACCGTCACTAAAGGCCAAGGGCACCTACAGCCGCTCTAGCTCTTCCCTACTTCCCTAGCAGAGGCAGAGATATGGTCCGCACTTGCTCTCCCACGGAGGGAAGAGGACTGGAGAAGGCCCAATAATCAGCCTCTCCACTGTGGGACCTGCCTTCCTCGAGTGGGGAATGGCACTACCGAATTTGGGGCGGCACTACACCAAAAGTACAGCAAGGAGGAGGGTACCAGGTCTGTCTCATAGTTGGTCATGCCCAGGCCAGATGTCACCGCTTCCCGCTGTCACTCAAGGCAGCTCCTCAGAGGGGGATAACCCATGTACTGGCAACCTTATTGTACCAGGGCTTACTGTCAGTACAGGGCAGAATAGTAGCCATCAGGTGACCTGGCTACAAAATCATTTGATGAATATTGCAATTGTCCATTGCACTCTAGCCAATATACTTCAGAATACTGCACCCTTTCCTCCTCCTAAACTTCTTACACTTTTTTTAGGAGGGATATTTTTCCAGGACTTTTCAGGAGACATTAGGTAGAGCCTTATGCAAACTCTGGAGTGACTGATTACAAAACCATGATAGCATACCCTCCAACATGTCCCAGATTAAAATAGGCAGAAACACATCTAATGCCCCCACACCTCTTATATATAACCTGCCCCTCATATACACCCCCACACTCATATACACCCCCACCCCTCATAGAGCCCCAACTCCCCTGTAAGACTCCCAACACCATTTATGATCCCCAGCACTCTGTTCAAAGTATTTCTAGTCTATATATGGGGATATACCTGCATGACGGAACCAAGGAGCCCAAATATCAGAGAATTGCGAGGTAGAGCCGTTCAGATAGGCTGAGAGTTTTTCCATATAGACTATATGCCAAATTTTGTTGTTTATTTGATTTAAGGATGGGGGGGGCGGTTGTTTCCAGTTTTTGCCAATTGTACACCGTGTAGCGTTTAAAATTTGGGATATTACTCTAGCTTTTTTTTTGGAGATATTAGCCATTGGTTTTCCTAGTAATATATATACTGGGTCATGTGGGACAGAGATTTCTAGTATCTTGTGTATTAAGGTGAACACTTCCGTCCATGTTTGTTGGATTTTGGGGCATGACCAGAATATGTGCAGTATATTCCCCACTTCACCACAACTGCGCCAGCACAGAGGGGAAACGCCTGGGAGAAAAGAGTGCAGCCTGGCAGGAGTCATATACCATCTGAATATTAACTTGTAAATATTTTCCTTAATTACAACGCATGATGAATTTTTGGAAGCAGCTTCCCAGATGTCTGTCCAGGTACCGAGATCTATACAGACATTAAGATCCTTTTCCCAGGAAACCATATATTTATCGGGGGTTTGGTTGTTCTTGATAGAGGATAAACTGTGATATATTCTGGAGATGATGCCCTTTGTGTGGGGTTGGTGTAGACACCAGTCCTCATATAAAGTTAAAGCATGGGGTTGACTTGGCTTATAAATTGATTGGATATAATGCCTAACCTGGAAAAATCTGAAGAATTCGGAGGAGGGTATATCATGGTTTGTTTGTTGCGAAGCGAATGGGGGGACTTTCCCTTGGGTGAGGATATTCTTGACTCTTGTGAGTCCTTTTTGAATCCAAGTATGGGAGTGCGGGTTTCCTGTGTAAAAAGGAAGGGAGGGGTCCGAGAATAGTGGTTGCATAAGGGAAGGGGAATCGGTTAGTTGGAACTTGGTTTTGAGGGAGTCCCAGAGATTACAGGAAAAGGATATCACCGGGTTCTTCTAGATCTCAGGTGGTCTAGACTTCACAATACCCTATTTTTTAAGCCACTTTGAACACTGATTATTATTAGAATATTATATCATCTTTTTCTTCTCGCCCCCTTTATTTATCCTTATACTAATAATAATATGCTTTATTATATTACCTCTCTCCCCTCCTAGTTTTCCCCTTAGTAATATTAATTAATAACAACGATTATTATTGTGCCCTCGTCCTCTATCCCCTCCTTGTATAATTGATAGTTAATTAACTCTCTTTATGGTAGTATTACTATTACATTATTATTCCCTCCTCTTCTCTCTTTTTCTCAGCCTTCAGAGAGGGGAAGTGAAGAGGAAACAGCACTTTCCAGTCAGGCTCTCCTTCCCCGACCTTTAAAGATCCATCCAATGTTGTCTATCCAGAAGCCTTTTAAATTACTTTCAAGCTTACAATTTCAACCACTTACCTATTCAATTCTACAAA
The DNA here is from genome assembly GCF_040206685.1 of Ascaphus truei. NCBI lineage: Eukaryota > Metazoa > Chordata > Amphibia > Anura > Ascaphidae > Ascaphus > Ascaphus truei. The sequence goes on along the minus strand of NC_134484.1, from coordinate 204,596,838 downwards.
CTTCAGTGTAGTCGTCTGAAATTAATTTCACTCTTGAGTTATATTCACTCATGTGCATGGGCAGTGCTAGTTATAATTTATTTCCATTCTCCCCTCATGCTAGGGAAGAGGGATGGGTAGCCGTGTTGGTTCTTTATTCCATGTAGTAAGAAAGGAGGGAGAGGGAGTAGGTGGTATGATATCTTTTATTGAGCAACATGTAGTTGATATGTTACAAGCTGTAGAACCCCTTAGGGTCCTTCATCAGGTATGGCAGAAATACAGAGACACAATATTATATAGTGTTTGTAAGATGGATATCTGTTTGCAATGAATGTTGAGAGGAAGTGAGTTAGGGATATCATAGTATACTTATTGTTATCCCATCCTCCTGATAATAACAAAATCATCAAAATGATCCTCTTTATCATCCTTCTTGATATTAATAACATTATATATAGAAACCCTGTCTTCCCATAAGAGAAGGCACAAAAGCAGCAACACTCAGATATAGCAAAAAGACATGTATTAGCAGTGACAAAACAGCACACTATAAACCCAACTAATAATCAAAAAATAAATAGATGATACCGTTCTGTGGCTAATGAAATGCTTTTATTTATGCGAGCTTTCGAGATACACTGATCTCTTCTTCCGGCGATGTTACAATGAATGAAGCAAGCAAAGGGTATACTTAAAAACTGTGTCTCTTGGAATGTTAAAAAAAACAAACAGAAACCGGGCACTTACCTTAAATAAATGGGTCAGGATTGAGGATAAAGTTTAAAACACTAATTCAAACCAACAGTTGAGGTCTCTCAAAATGATAGGAGATAACACTTATGGTTCCCTCTGCTGCAACCCCAGAAGGGAAAATCCAAGACCCTTGATAGAACGTAAAACAGGAGAAACAGGGGGAGCAAGGGGTTAAAACATATACACAGTCGACAATATTGTAGAGAATACAGGGGGCCAAAAAGCCTTTGAGGGGAATGGGGACAAGATAATAATAATATACTCACACGGCCCTGTGTGAGGAAAGATGTATATTGGTATCTTGTGAAGTAAAACCTGACCTTTCCAAATAGGTGGTCAGATTGGGAATAATGATGGAAATAAAATAGGGATATGGCAATAATAATAATATAGTACTTACACAGCCCAGTGTAAGCAAGGGTGTAGAATGGTTTCTGTTGGGTACAAAATGTTAACCCATCCAGGCCGGTTCCAGGAACAGGGCACAGGTAGTTGCTGATGGGCAAGGTTTCACATGGGGATTCCCCTTCACAGTGCTCACGTTAAAGCACTTTCCTCTCCAGTCCAGCAATTAGGGGTAAGTGAGGCAAGGTATCAGCAGGGTGTCAGCATTAGAGTAAAAAATGCGTTTATTACAGATAAAAGACAGCCACAAATTCACTCACATATATTACAGATCCCTGGCCCGCCACCGCAGCATGTGTCACAGATCCCTTCACAGTAAACCTTGCCCGTCAGCAACCACCTGTGCCCTGTTCCTGGAACCGGCCTGGATGGGTTAACATTTTGTACCCCACAGAAACCATTCTACACCCTTGCTTACACTGGGCCGTGTAAGTACTATATTATTATTATTGCCATATCCCTATTTTATTTCCATCATTATTCCCAATCTGACCACCTATTTGGAAGGATCAGGTTTTACTTCACAAGATACCAATATAAATCTTTCCTCACACAGGGCCGTGTGAGTATATTATTATTATCTTGTCCCCCGTACTCCTCAGAGGCTTTTTGGCCCCCTGTATTCTCTACAATATTGTCGACTGTGTATATGTTTTAACCCCTTGCTCCCCCTGTTTCTCTTGGAATGTTATCTGTGCTTGTCCCTCCCCCGTGTGTGGATGTGATTTATGGCTAGAGGTGTTAAATGGTGTCAGGAATCGGCGTTCTCCTCGCTTCCCACACAGAGCACTCCCTCTCCGCAGGGAGCGCCTGGACACACAAAACAATCCTGCCTTACCGGCCTCCACGGCTCCTCGCCCCTGCCGCCGTCGCGGGATCACTCCCCTCGGCGATTCCTCTGCTCAGCGCCGGGCGCGCCCACGCCCTCCTGCACGCACACCTACACGCACGCCAGCCCCAGACGTTATGTGCATGCATTCCCAGCTTACAGAGCACACGCCTAACAGAGCACTTTTAACCACTGCTTCTGCAGTGAGGTGTCGCCCCCAAGCATCACACAGTTCCATGCAAATCAAGGATTACACTCAGCTGGGCTGTAACACCTCCCTCCTATCAGGGAGGACTCCTTGCAGTCCTCCAGGCCTGCCCCCTTTTCCCATTGGCCTGCCCAGCTTTATTATGCCTGTGCTTCCCATCACTCGTCGCTCGACATAGTTCTGGATGGAAGCATTTGACTATTCTCTCAGTGACTCCTCAGGTATTGACGCGGATTGGACGACTACCCCCTCTGGCTCTCGACTTTGGCACTACTTGGACTTCGTGACTTCTGGCATCCCTGATCTTGGCAACGGCAATAACTACTCCTCCTCTACTACCGGTACCGGCAAGTATTGTCTACCTTACTATACCTGGCCTGGCAACAATAACACCACACTCCGGACACGCTCCCTTTGCTGCGGGTGCGTGTATCCCTACGTCCCACCTCAGCACAGGGGACGGGTCTGGTCTGCGGGCAGCACCGGCGTAACATTATGTCGAGCCCACAAGACGCAGACCAGACCGAACTACAGCAGTTTCTCTCTAATCTGCTTCAGGTAAACCAGGCCATGGCGGATCAAATTGTGGCACTTACACGCCAGGTCGCAGTACTCTCAGACAGGGTACCGACCGTGACCCCGCCAGATGTAAGCCCCCATTCCGCAAGCGCAGTTAGCAGCTCAGATGTAAGGATTCCTCCTCCCAAGCCTTATGCAGGTGAACCGCAAGATTGTAGGGGTTTCCTAAACCAGTGTGAGGTGCAGTTTGAAATGGCCCCCCATCTCTACAATACTGATCGCAAGAAGGTAGCCTACATTTATAACCTCCTCACTGGCAGCGCCCTGGCTTGGGCTTCCCCGGTTTGGGAGCGACGTTCTGACCTTACCCAAGATTACCCAGCATTTAAAGCCGAGTTTCAACGGGTATTCGATTCCCCCGCTCGTCGGGAGATGGCATCTGTTTCTCTCCTCCAGATCACGCAGGGACGGCGAATGGTGACGCAGTATGCTGTGAAATTCTGGACTCTAGCAGCCGAGACTAACTGGGGACAAGAGGCTCTCATCTCCGTATTCTGGCAAGGCCTGGCAGATCCCATCAAGGACGAACTCTCTTGCCAATCCAGGCCGGATCAACTGGAGGTCCTGATTGATTTGGCCGTCCGAGTGGATCAACGCATCCAGGTACGCCGCTCAGAGCATCAGCGCGCTCGCTTCCATAACTTTCAAGTGCCATTCTCCAGTACTCTCAGCAGCACTCCTGCTCCCTCAAGTGCTACCACACCTCTTCGTCCTGCACTGGAGTTGCCAGAGCCAATGCAATTGGGGGTACAACGCATCCGCACACCGATACGGCAGTTCCGCCACGCCGGGGGATTGTGTTTCTACTGCGGATCCATGGAACATCTGGTACGGGAGTGTCCATTGTGTCCGGGAAATGGGAATCACCCAGTGAGTACAGAGGGGCTCTCTCTGGGTGTAATGTCTCCACGTCCCCTTCATAAAAATGAACTCCCTAAGAAACTTACATTTCCAGTCTTCCTATCAGGCGATAAGTTGAAGACTTCTACCGCCTCTATCATTGACTCAGGAGCTGGAGGAAACTTCGTGGATCTAGAATTCGCCAGGGTTAATCGCATACCACTAGTGAGAAAGAAGGTTCCCATCGCACTCATCGGTATCGATGGACGTCCTCTTACCCCGGCCCACATCTCCTTAGAGACGGCTTTCTTGCTTCTGTCTTCACATCTGCACAAGGAGACCTTAGTTCTCGATGCCATTCACGCTCCTGGGATACCCATCACCCTTGGTCTTCCTTGGCTACAGCTCAACAATCCTCTCATTGACTGGACTTCCTCCGCTCCCATTTCCTGGAGGCCGAGGTCAGACGAAACCCATCAACTGCTGGCCAATACCTCTGTTCCCGAAGTTATTCTACCTTCCGTTTACCATCAATTCCGGGACGTTTTCAATAAGGTACAGTCAGACCTCTTGCCGCCACACAGGACTTACGATTGTCCAATCGATCTAGTTCCTGGTTACTCCCTACCAAAGTCCAAGACCTACCCCTTGTCGTTACCAGAATCTCACGCTATGGATGAATATATCCAGGAGAATCTCAAGAAAGGCTTTATTCGTCACTCCAATTCCCCAGCAGGGGCTGGGTTTTTCTTCGTCAAGAAAAAGGATGGGTCGTTGAGGCCTTGCATCGACTACAGGGGTTTAAACCACATCACTATTAAAAATCGTTACCCCCTTCCCCTTATTACCGAACTGTTCGATAAATTACAGGGGGCCAAGATTTTTTCCAAGTTGGATCTACGTGGTGCCTATAACCTGGTGCGCATCAGGAAGGGGGATGAATGGAAGACGGCCTTCAACACGCATAGTGGACACTACGAATATCTGGTAATGCCTTTCGGCTTATGTAATGCTCCCGCTGTCTTCCAGAATTTCCTCAACGACGTCTTTCGTAAGGTACTCAATATTTTTGTTATTGTATACTTGGATGATATCCTGATTTTTTCCAAAGATCTCCAGGACCATATACGCCACACCTCCTACGTCCTTTCCCGTCTCCGTGAACACCATTTGTACGCCAAACTGGAGAAGTGCACCTTTCATACGACCTCTACTCCGTTCCTGGGGTATATCATTTCCGATGAGGGGTTTATGATGGACTCCGGTAAACTTCAAGCGGTCACTGAATGGCCAAGACCCAACTCTCTCAAGGCCATACAACGTTTTTTAGGGTTCGCTAATTATTATCGTAAGTTTATACGGAGTTTTTCCACCATTGTGGCACCCCTTAATGCGCTCACCAAAAAAGGAGCTGATCCTTCTACTTGGTCATCCGAGGCCATCTCCGCCTTCGAGACACTCAAGGAAGCCTTTATATCCGCACCTATTCTCCGTCATCCCGACATTGAACTTCCCTTCGTCCTGGAGGTCGACGCTTCTGATTGCGGCGCTGGTGCCGTTCTTTCTCAGAGACCCACGCCCCAAGATAAGATACATCCCTGTGCATATTTTTCCAAGAAATTCTCGTCTGCCGAGAGGAACTATGACGTGGGTAACAGGGAACTTCTGGCCGTGAAGATGGCTCTTCAAGAGTGGAGACACCTGCTGGAGGGGTCGAAAGAGCCGTTTACTATTCTCACGGACCACAAGAACCTTCTTTACATAGAGAACGCTCGACGCCTTGGTCCACGACAGGCTCGTTGGGCTCTTTTTTTTTCTCGATTCGATTTTCACCTATCCTATATCCCCGGGACCAAGAACGTAAAGGCAGATGCACTCTCCCGAATACATTCTTCTGAAGAGAGGCCAGAGGAATCGTTGGAGACTATCCTTCCACATGAGAGGAATCTCGCCACGTCTACGTTCAAGAATCTTGACAAGATTTTGCACTCCCAGAGACGCATTCCCAAGGACTTGGTCGTTCCCGACAACAAACTCTTTGTACCATCCAAATTTGTTCCAGAGGTCCTGTCTTGGGGTCACTCCTCTAAATCTGCAGGTCATCCAGGTTTTAAGAAGACTACTGATCTCATTCGTCGGAATTTCTGGTGGCCAAGGATGTCTCAAGATATTCTGGAGTTTACCCGCGCCTGCCCCACGTGCGCTCAAAGCAAGACTCTCCGTCAAAAGCCTCAGGGTTTTCTGTTACCCCTTCCAGTTCCCGACCGCCCCTGGTCCCACATTTCTATGGACTTCATCATGGAGTTGCCCAGGTCCAGAGGAATGAACACTATCTTGGTGGTCGTGGACAGGTTCTCGAAGATGTCCCATTTCATTCCACTTAAAGGATTACCCACCTCCCCCGCCCTTGCTGATATCTTTACGGAGCAGATTTTCCGGATTCATGGGATTCCTTCGTCCATTATTTCTGACAGAGGTTCTCAGTTCGTATCCAAATTTTGGAGAGCTTTCACAAAGAGATTGGGCATCTCTTCTTCCTTCTCTTCCGCCTATCATCCTCAGTCCAATGGACAAACGGAGAGAATCAATCAATCCCTGGAGAAGTACCTGAGATGTTTTATATCCGATTTCCAGGATGATTGGGCTCAACTCCTCTCTTGGGCAGAGTATGCCGTTAATTCTGCAAAAAACGAGTCCACCCGGGAGTCACCCTTCTTTATAAATTATGGGTTCCACCCTCCCTGTCTTCCCATCCCCAACATTCCTTCTGGAGTACCAGCCGTAGATGAACGCATTTCTTCCCTCCAAACCGCATGGTCCAGGATTCAGTCTACCCTTCTCAACTCCTCCCGCAGATCGAAACTACAGGCCGATCGTCGTCGTCGTTCGGCGCCCAGTTACAAACCAGGGGATTTGGTATGGCTCTCCTCTAGGAATATCCACCTCAAGGTACCATCTCCTAAACTGGCACCTAAGTTCCTGGGACCCTTCCCTATTTGTGAACAAATCAATCCTGTGGCATTCCGGCTCCAACTACCACCCAGTATGAAGATTCCCAATGTCTTTCATGTGTCCCTCTTAAAACCATTCATCTCCAGTCACTTCTTTCCGGATCAGACTCGTAAACCGGATCCCATTACTGTACAAAATAACGAGGAATACGAAGTTCACTCTCTTTTGGATTCTCGCCTATCCAGGGGTCAGCTCCAGTTCTTGGTGCAGTGGAAGGGCTTTGGCCCTGAAGAGAGATCCTGGGTACCTTCAAAGGACATTCATGCTCCGGCCCTTCTTAAGTCCTTCAGGAAAAAGTATCCAGAGAAACCGTTCTTGGACCATCCTGAGGCCGTTCCTGAAGAGGGGGGTACTGTCAGGAATCGGCGTTCTCCTCGCTTCCCACACAGAGCAATCCCTCTCCGCAGGGAGCCCCTGGACACACAAAACAATCCTGCCTTACCGGCCTCCACGGCTCCTCGCCCCTGCCGCCATCGCGGGATCACTCCCCTCGGCGATTTCTCTTCTCAGCGCCGGGCGCGCCCACGCCCTCCTGCACGCACACCTACACGCACGCCAGCCCCAGACGTTATGTGCATGCATTCCCAGCTTACAGAGCACATGCCTAACAGAGCACTTTTAACCACTGCTTCTGCAGTGAGGCGTCGCCCCCAAGCATCACACAGTTCCATGCAAATCAAGGATTACACTCAGCTGGGCTGTAACACCTCCCTCCTATCAGGGAGGACTCCTTGCAGTCCTCCAGGCCTGCCCCCTTTTCCCATTGGCCTGCCCAGCTTTATTATGCCTGTGCTTCCCATCACTCGTCGCTTGACATAGTTCTGGATGGAAGCATTTGACTATTCTCTCAGTGACTCCTCAGGTATTGACGCGGATTGGACGACTACCCCCTCTGGCTCTCGACTTTGGCACTACTTGGACTTCGTGACTTCTGGCATCCCTGATCTTGGCAACGGCAATAACTACTCCTCCTCTACTACCGGTACCGGCAAGTATTGTCTACCTTACTATACCTGGCCTGGCAACAATAACACCACACTTCGGACACGCTCCCTTTGCTGTGGGTGCGTGTATCCCTACGTCCCACCTCAGCACAGGGGACGGGTCTGGTCTGCGGGCAGCACCGGCGTAACACAATACTTGTCCTTGTAGGACTGTAATCTCATCCGCGAGAGATCCCTGTTTTTTGAGTGCGTCTTGCAAGTCTCTTCTCAGGGAATTTATCTGCATGCTTTGCTTTCTCTGAGCTTGCCTCCACATTTTTATTGCATTGTGAAGCACTATAAACTTCTTTGCTTGGGCCACAGTTACTTGTTTCAGTTTCTGGACCTTCTTGTGCTCCCTTTTGTGCCGCGTCACCTGGGTTCTAAGCTTGGCTTTTAGCGATGCTTTGGTGATGCTCAGGGTAGCCTTCAGTTTCTCATGCTGCTTTGCGGGGACATACTGGGTCATCAGACGTTCCTGCAGCACTTGCATTTCTTTAACAGCCTGCAGATTGTCATCCTGCAGAGTTCGCTGCTTCTCCTCTGCCTTCTTGAGGTGCATACGCAGACCTTGCAGTTGGTTCTGCAGTCGGTGCTCTGCTTCAAACTTTTCCTTGACTTCTTCTGTCAACGGAAAATTTTCTTCTTTCAGTTTTAAGTTTTCTCTTTTTAATCTTGAATTTTCTCTTTTTTCAGTCTCTGTATTCTTCAGGGCTTCTTTGCAGTCCTCCTTCCATTTACACACATCTGCTTTGAGAATGACAATCTCCTGGCGTGAGACTTCCTTCTCTAGGTTGAGGGTCTGAAGCTCACACCAGTTAGTTACAAGCCTGTCACGGTGACTTATGACAGGCTGCAATTTACACCAAATAACTGGGTTGAACTGGTACGAGACTTAGATATGATAAAATATAATTTATTCCTTGATAAAGGTGAACACACGAGATATACAAATAACAGGCAAAATATGGACACTTACTTAAAGGTTAGGACAAGAAAGCCATCAGGATACAGGATGGGCCATTTCTTCCATAATTCAGTTGACATCATAGCAATACATGCAGATCATGAATGAAGACACATGAAGACATGAGGACATGAAGACACATGAAAAGACAATTGAGTAAGGGGGGACTCTGGTTTATATACCATTTCCACCCTTCTCTTACACTCAAGGCGTCGAGCTGTCTAGCACAAATCTCTTTGAAGCTCTTTGAAGCAGATTTTTGACTTCCATTGTAAGTGTGAAGTATCACACTTAAAAAACACTCAGTTCCTTGGTTCCTGGGCCCAGCATAAACAATTAGGCAGTTAGCCTTTGATCACCAGGCTATGTTAATTCTTTGCAGGATGTTCTTCCTGCCTATTAGCATAACAGGCGGAGTCTGCAGTTTCCAGAACAGGCCCAAACCACATATACATTTTAATACATACACATATTAAAATACCTGGTTCTGGTAGGTCCAGTGGGTCCAAACTTTCCAGACCTTAATGCCGGAACTGGGACACCATATAGTTTCAGCCCGCTAGGACCTGGGGAACCGGAGTTACACAAATATCACATAAACCGTTTCATATTTTATTAGAAAAATGTCCGCTAAAAAGAAATCTCAACGTTTCACTAAATCCCCATTGAAAACAACGGGCTCCGCCGCCGTGGGTTTCAATGGAGCAACTCCGCCATTGTAGTCAATGGAGTTTCCTGCCATAGACTTTCAATGGGGAACCGCCGCCATTGTAGTCTAAGGGAAAATCCACAAATCTTAACCTTCGTCCACACTCCGTCTGGTTGGTCTGAGGGGGCTGGGAAGGGACATGCATTAAAGCCGGAACCTTGGCTACATGCCACCCAAATCCCATCCCTCTGGGCATTCCAGAACCGGAGATATGGACTCATGATTTTCAGCTTTTCACACTTAGTCGAAATCCTGAGCTGTTTCTGCCGCCGCCATTGGAACCTTATGGCGCGACCCGCTCTCTCGGCACGACCCGTGTCGGGGGTCAAGGATTTAGGGACCCAGTGGTGGTCGAGTGGGGGGAGGCCTAGGAACTAGGGTCAAAAATAATTTTATTTCTAGGTGCTCTAGAACTGTAGTTTCCCACGCCACTTAACATTGGACTTGACTAAAGTGATTTAACTCTTTTAAAGGACATTGTATCCGCTTTGTGGTTTTGCGGTTTGGACGGCAGCCAACTCGTTCCTGGAAAACGCTGTTGAGGAATCTCCATTGAAGTCAATGAGCCCATTGACTTACAATGGGAAACCGCCGCTCCTTCTCTCGGACGCCACCTGCTGGTCTTCACGGGAAACAGGTCCAAAACAGCAAGATCCGCCATTGAAATGCATTGAGCTCTAATGGCGGCCTATGGGACTCTGCAAAATGGTGCCTGAAAAGGTGGGAAAATTACACAAAGGGCTATGATCACTAAAGAAATATTAACCCTTGCCCTCATTGATGGATCCCAGCATGTAGGTGATGCAAACACTGGCATAACACGATACATTTACACAAGGGAATAAACATTTGGATATTGAAGCAAGGCAAAACACATTACTGGACCTCAGTCCAGTTTACCCCTTGCTTCCCTGATGAGAGTAGAGGGGGGCCAAATGGGGTTGTAACCCCTTTAATCCCAGGCCAAATCCTCCCTATCGTCACAATTACTCCCTATCTCTACCCTGCACATCCGTATCCTGTCCTGCAGTCAGCAACATTACACGTTGCACAAGCCATGCAATGGACACCGCAGAGGTAGCAAATGCTGTTACCCATCAGGGCCAGCTTCTGGGAGCCCATGCCACTCGTCTAGCTACACTGGATCAGAAACTGGATTTAATCTGCACTACGCTGCAGACCCTGTGCCATCACATCTGTACCCACAGTGTGACCCCATCTATCCCCACACTTTTAGCTCATGACATCGCTGCAGTATCATGGATCAAACCTGATTCTACGGACGCAACAACCGTATTGTACAACAGCGTACTGCTGCTGTCCCTACCACGAGAAAGAGAAAGGTGGTAGCTGTTTCCGAGTGAAATTCAAAGTCAATGGTGCCTAAAGAAACGGCACCGAAAGCTTTCAAAGCAAATAACCCTGGACCGGGCTTTAAAAGGAAGAAAATTAGAAATGTCATTTCTCAGACAATTGAATTGGTTGAACCCACTATCTGCCCAACCAGAGGTCCCTCAACCCACAGAAGCAGAAGCCGAACAAGAAGTCCCCTGCCCCATTGATGCTCAACTAGACGTCCCACTCACAACTGAAACCGAAGCCGAAGCTGAACAAGACGTCCCCCGACCAATCGATGCCCAACCAGATGGCCCTCTCACAACCAAAGCCGAACAAGATGCTGTCTCGGGAGACCAGGTATTTATACCTTTATACCGGGATCATTCACTAAGCAAAACAAGATAGTAAAAAATTGTCATTTATTCCATAGAAACAGACGTACACACAGTGGATTACAAAATACAGAAGAAAACATATTTACTGGGGGTCTGGGCTACAAAACTGGACTTTCCTAGGTGAAATGGCACATAAAATAAAGTCTTTAGGTTGATCGGACTTGGCCTGAAATGCTCTGGAACTCAAATAGGCTTGAAGTTCTTGACGCCACCGCTGTATCTGCTCCGGAGATGCCAAATATCCTGGTACTCTTTTCAGCTTGCAATCCCAGCCGCGACCGCTACGTTCTATGCTCAGAAGTTGGCCCCGAAAAGTGGGACTTTCTCGCACGGATTGGCTGAGGGTTTCTTCTAGTATTTCAGAGTTCATTCATGAAATACTCCAACCAATCCGAGCGTGGAAAAAAACCCTACCAGCCTATCAGAGCGCTGCCAGTTTATCTAAGCCGGGCAAGCTCGGATTCGGAATCTAGCAAGAGCCAACCTGGCACCTCTGCCACTTGTCAGTCAGAAGCCACCTGCGAAGTTACGCTCCTCAAAGTCTGGTCTGGGGAAAATGGTGGTCCGATGACTTCCATTCATCCCAGGACGTGAGTACTTGAGGCTAACTTTGCAGCCCAAATGGCTTTAACACCTTGGCAACTTCTGAGGCTTTAATGTCCGGGACCCGAGCATACTTGATGGCACCAAGCTTGGTAGCCACATGGTCTCTCGGAACCATGGACCTGGAAGTCTCCAGCTCATATACCGTGCACAAGCATCTGTACTTTTATACATTTTAATAAAATGTACTTTCACATATTTATTCTAAGTCCTTTGGTTATGGGGTATAGAATGAAAAAGCGTGCAGGTTAATTTTCTCCAGCCTCATCCCCACACACTGAAAATTGGACTTAGGGCCTCATGCAGTAAGCGATGAATATGTGAAATCGGCAAGCTTACCGATTAGTCATGTTATTGGCGATTTTTCCTCTCCGTATGCAGTAAGTGCCGAATACATTCAAAATCAAGCCGAAAACAAATCCGCCCACTCTCACGATGATTTGCCGATCACACACAGGTGTATCGGCGTGCGTGGCGGGGTGCTGTTACGTTCGCCAATCAAAAATCTTGCTGAATCAGGCGAACCAAGCATGTATTGGATAGCGCGCCATATTTAAAGGCAACGTGTACTGTTAATCATTCTCTGTGTTGTTGGGAGTGAGAGAGAGAGAGACGCACAGAGCTGGGTGATTTAATATTTGCATATTGACTGAGAGACTTGTTGTGTATTGTGAGAGCTTTGTCCTTTGTTGTTTTGTTTACATCTTTGTCTTGTTTTATATGTGGAAGTGTTTTGTGTGATTGGCTGTACATTTGTTGTCTGTTTTTTGTGAGTGCTGTAAGTATGCCCGCAAAGCGTGGGAAGAGTGATGCTGGTGGGAGTGGGAGTGCTACTCGTGCGAGTACGCGTCGGAGTGAACGTACTGTTCAGGGGAGTGATGTTGCTAGGAGTGTGAGTGGTGTTGCTGGGAGTGTGAGTGCTGTTGCTGGGAGTGGGAGTGCTGTTGCTGGGAGTGGGAGTGCTGTTGCTGGGAGTGGGAGTGCTGGTGCTAGGAGTGCGAGTGCTGTTGCTGGGAGTGGGAGTGCTGGTGCTGGGAGTGCTGCTGGTGGCGCAGTTGCTGATGGGGTGTCTGGTGGTGGCGTGCTTGCTGGTGGCCAGCTTTTGGAGTCTCTTCCATTGGAAGAAGGAGAGTCCAGTCAGCACCAGCCAAGCTCTGAGCCTAAACCTGCTCGGAAGAAACGTGTGGAGAAGCCACGTAATCCTCGCTTCAATGACCAGGAAAATAGAGCTCTTGTCACTGGGATTCTGGAGCACTATGACAGTATCTATGGACATTTAGTAGGTAAGTGTACCTTTCCATTTATTCTTCAAATACATGTGATCCTAGGTCATCTGAGTTTTGTTCATATGCAAATATGGGTACAGAATATCTTTCTATGTTAATTAGTGTGGAAACACAGCTTTTTATCATGCGTTACAAGGACAACAAAACTCAGGCGTTCAATTTGCCATAACTGCATACAATATGAATGCAAGCTTGCTTACATGTCTAGGTTTAGTAGTGAATGCTCATGTGCTTCACATATTACACCTAAAACAGCATGTTTGCTATCTCTTGGAACAGCTAGCAGTGTAGGAAACTGGTGCTTGTATTATTATTAATTTACCTCATATATTTTCTATGTTTTTCAAGGGCGGACAAGTTCATCAAGCAGAAAAGAAATGTGGGACACAATAGTCATTGGTGTCAATGCGTGTGGGAATCATGTCAGGGACAAGCGGAATTGTCACAAGAGATTTGACGATATTAGGTCAAAATTAAAAAGGAAAATACAAGACCAACGCGTGCATGCTACTGGCACTGGAGGTGGGCCGACACACACCACCAGTGTGTGTGTGTGTGTGTGTGTGTGTGTATGTATGTATGTATATATAGTACTATCTAAACTGGTATAGATGTATTTACAAAAAACATACACTTCATGCTTCCTTGTGAAAACACAGTATTTTAATAATACAGGCCTAATGTTTGAGAACTATACTAACTGTGAGCCTCTAACAGTATTGGGCTCAAACAAATGTTTATTACTTAATTCACTCATGTTTATCACCATTTAAATAGGTTTCATACAAGGCCTACTTACTGCCATCAATATGTTGTGTGTACTCCTGCATTATATATATATTATTGGTTTTAACACTACAGCCCTTCTAAATTAAAAAGAAACCTTTTTTGATGGTAAATCACATTTACCAGACAGGTCAATGCAATAGGCCATAAAAGTTTAAGCCTCATTATGTTAACCTTTAAATAAATCACACCAATATAAAAATCCCTCTTTAAATATAAGCCCTTGTAATATACACACACAGACATGTAAAGTTTGGTTTTACATACATATTGTAATATATATAACTCTATATACATATTTATATATATATATATATATATATATATATATATATATATATATAACTATATATATAACTATATATATATACTACAATATACATATAGTACAATATACACTTTATATATATATATATATTTATGAGAGAGATATATTTATATATATACACACGTACTTAAACTGATGCAGACAGGGAGTTAACCAGACTTTCAAATACACACAGAAATTTATGAGGAAAAAAAACATTTCCTTTTGCAGGTGTGTGTGTATTTCATTATATGGCTGTGTAAGCACTATTTTCAGACAGTGCTCTATTTTATTTTTCCTGAACCCACAATGTTACTTAATTAAAAGTCTAGCAATGTTGTGAGAAAGGAGATAAAAAATGATACATGTTTGTCAGACAAACGGCTATCACAAACCACAAACTTTAAACCAATTATTTCTACATATCCAATTGGTGCTTCAAACAAGGAGTACAAGTTGATACTTTTTATGACCTTGAAAAGGAAACACAGCAAATTGTTAGCCATTGACCAGTTTCATTCTTATGAGCAAAGAACAGAGACCTGCAGACATCTTTTCTGTTAATCTGCAATGGCTGATGAATTCTTAAAGAATATGAATCTGCACAGAGGGTATAAATTCATGATAGCAGAAGCGATTTTGTCCACTTCCGGACACAAAGCGAACACGGGTCAAATCTATGATTTGATTAGAGCCAAGTATCCTTATTACCAAGAACCTGGGCATGCGCGCAATTTTAAATCCTCAGTAAGATTCACTTTATCAACTAATGACTGTTTTGAACGTGTGCAGGATAAGCTAGAAGACAGGTATGGTTTCTGGAAGATTGCCAAGGAAAAACATTTCACCGTGAAAGAGGGCACACATATTGTGCTTAATGGCATATTTATTCCTAATGCCAATAGCAATGGATCCGCTACTACTGTTCCGTGTGAATCGATACCTGCTGCAATATCTGCACCCTCCATTCCTGAAACCCACATTGTACAAGAACATAACTACTATGATTATGTACCAAGCCTTTCAGCTGAAAATGCATTGGAATGGGTACCCGAAGAAATGAACCTACCTCCGGACCAATTGTTTGAAGAAAGCAGTGGCGATTCCTATGAGCGCTTCATGGAGGAGATGTGTGTCATACTGGATTCAGCGTTTGGGTCACGCGTGGATGCAAATGCCTTGCTTTTCTGGAGCGACCAGTTGCAGGCAGACGAAGTGTTAATTCTACAAGAATGGTAAATATAACAATCGTTATGCGTTGACTCTGCGTTTAAATTTTAATTTTTTTATGTAACCACCATTTTCACTTTCAATGCGTGGATACAGCGTAACATTGCAGACTGCATAACATGTATCGATCACAAACAAATTGTTTCCTATTACAATATAGTAGAACCTGAAAGAGTAGTACACATTGCTGACGGAATAAATATACGTACTTTCCTATCCCTTTAAACATATTAGCAACATTTTACCATAACTCTAACACATACCTGTTTTGTTATCATGCAACATCTACAAAATAAAAAACCGGGTCCACCACGTATGACGTGGGACCCTTGTCATGGGCCAAGGCGTCCTTAAAAAGGATTACGGATGTAAGTCCCGCCCCCAAGCGACGTGCGCGCGTCAAAGCCTATTGGCTGTGTTGTTTTGTTATAGTTACGGTAACTGCACTGTGTCATACACTGGGGGCGTACACTGGGCGTTAGCCGAATGTTAATTGAGTGGGAGGAGTGTTAGCGTGCGTTTCACGCTGGCTTAACATGACGTCACACGTATTGCATTTGCGCATTGTGTTATCGGCCGTGCTTTCTGTCCAAACACGTCTGTTTAAAAAGAATACAGATGTACTCGTTTAGAACGAATGTAGTTTCGTCTTCATTGTATTTGAAATAAAGATTTTATGTTTAATGGTATTTTCAACATGTATTGAACGCACAACTTACGCATTGTTTTGCGCATGCGCTAACAGTTAGTCGACCCAAGCGTGAAGTGCGTGCGCACACTAAGATGTGCGCGCACATTTGTCAGTATACAGGCAACGTTCACTTCATATACATAGTTATGCCTGCTACTAATTTAATGAAAAATTACATACTGATGTACACTTGTACTTCTAACATATAAGTGACTGACGTGTGTATGTACACAATCATATAGAGCTGCGTAACGCGTTGTCACGGATACATATATAGTAAGGTGCCATCTTTGACCATCATGTGATTGCTGTATTTCAGAGATGTCGGGGAAGATACAATCGGATCAATGTATGATTTCAGAAGAGTCTACCTTTATATGAGATGATTGTGAGGAGGAGCCACCGACTACTATACTACATATGGAACTAATTTTATATTGCTTGCAGCGCTTATTAACAAACAATGAAAAATGTGATACCCTTATGCCTATATTGCATAAGCACTTAATTAACATAATGATGTTGCAAAACAGTGCCTCATGAAAATTTCTTGAGTGTTCTTTAATTACTACTAACATTTTATGGCATGGTGTGTTTTATATATAACAACCATTCCCACTCTGCTAACACATTTGTGTATTCTATTGTGTAATGGAACGTATGTCTGTCAAAACTATGTAACAATAATAATAATAATAATATGAGCATGTTCATGTATAGCGCTGCTAGTTGTACGCAGCGCTTTACAGACACATTTTTCAGGCTGAGGTCCCTGGCCCGTGGAGCTTACAATTTATTTTTTGCCGCCTGAGGCACAGGGAGATAAAGTGACTTGCCCAAGGTCACAAGGAGCCGACACCGGGAATTGAACCAGACTCCCCTGCTTCAAACTCTCAGTGCCAGTGTGTGTCTTTACTCACTGAGCCACTCCTTCTCCCAATGTAAAGGACACTTACAACCAACTAGCCATTTCTTGTTAAAAATCTCTTGTTACATGGGTATGTTGATAAAATGGTTTGGGACTGTAGCAAATAATGTTATTGGCTAGATGTTGTGGTCCCCTACAATGCATGATGTTCTGAATATTACATCAACATCATGTAATGAAGTACGTTTCTGTGTATATTTCATTTACCTAACTAACTATAGTTTACCGTGTTTATTAAACGTTATATAAATAAATAGTACAGTGAATATGATGATATAAGCTACCATAATAAACCTGCTGTTCTCATTTGTCGATGTTATACATGGATCCTACACAAATTGATACAGACACAAACAGTTGTCTTAAAAAGTGTGCCTATGCTAATGTGCACGTGATTGACGTTTATATTTAGAGAATACTTGATAATTATCATCATGATAATGATGAAGTGACGTGAATTACATTCCAAAAATATTACCAACATTCTAATTGTGGGAAATTATAAATGCTACATTACAGTAACATTTGGGACAAAATTGTGGTTTTGTTTACACTTTGCCACTTGTTACATGTAGGTCACATCCACACACGTGTGACTTATACATAAACATGTGTCAAATTTTAATTAATGTTGACTATTAATTTCTAGCATTAATAATCACCTACATTGCTAAATATAAGATGTACTACGCATTGTTGTGATTACAGGCATTCATGCATGGAGTGTTATGATCAGTCAATTGCATCCGTGATGAATGATCTCCCGTAAGTAAATAAATAAGTACAGTTATCCCCTTTTCTCCAAACACCTCTATATTACATTAATGGAATTTATAAGGGAACATACATAAAATGTGATGAAATGGGAGTAATCATTTTCTAATACAATGCACATGAAACCTCAATAGTAGCTAAATGCATGTACATGATACAGAAAGTACATGTATGTTACATTTTTCTTTAAACCAATATGTTGGGTTTTCACTTCAAATACTTATACGAATATTGATGTAGGCACATCTTATGCCAGATGTCAGCAAATATACATACCATGATCAGTCATACTGGAGATATACCTATAATGCAATGGAACAATATATAAATTGCAAACATTGACATGCCATCTTCAGTACCGTAAGCAACACAGCAAAGTGTGTATTTGCTGTTCAATGTGCAACACCATGTATATTTAATGACATTCAAAATGTAAAGCAGCCTGGTGTACACATCATATGGATGTACATGTTACACTGCACCAATAACATTGTATGTAAGCATACTAAAAGAATGAATGACTATGGCCATACTATGTGTATTGTGTTTGCATAAGGAACAACACAATGCTAAAATATTACTGCTTTGTTACCCCAGTTGTATTCACATACACACAACTAATGTACAATTGAAGAGGGATTATATAACCTGTGCAACAATAACATACCGGTGCCACATCCCTTTGTGCACACAGCAGAGAAAAGAAAGGTGTGCAACCCATATTCATCTGTGTCCTAACAGAAGGTTATATAAAAAAACATTATTGTTAATATAACATAATTAAACTATAAAAGTAGTACTAGGAACATATATGTTTTTACTTACAAGAAAAAAATGAATTGATGAGATTCTGGCGTGTCTGGCCACCACTGGCTGTTTGTTCATTTTCAGCAGCTACATGGGTGGGATGCTCGTCTACCAAAGGCTCAGCTAGGTCTGATTGTACATTGTGCCTGAGTGCAACATTGTGCAAAATGCAACAGGCAAGGATAATATCAGACACTTTTTGAGGCTTGTATAGAAGAGCCCCACCAGTTCTGTCCAGACACCTAAATCTGGTCTTGAGTAGGCCAAATGTCCTCTCTATAACAGATCTTGTAGATATATGGGCTGCATTGTACCTCTCCTCTGCTTCAGTTTGAGGATTTAGCACCGGAGTCAAGAGCCACGGCCTAATTCCGTATCCTGAGTCACCTATAATGAATGGAGCACACATAAGCTGACATTAGTGATCAAATTCTACAATGCCAACATTCCTAAAGAAAAATGTGTTTTGTGTTAGAACATCTAAATCTGTACTCACCCAGCAGCCAACCATGTTCAAAATGTCCCTCTTCGAACGCATGGAAGACTGAAGAGTTCCTCAGGATAGAGGAATCGTGACTGGAACCAGGGAATTTGGGTACCACATGCATTATCCTCATCGTGGCATCACATACCACCTGTACATTGAGTGAATGGTAGTGCTTACGATTGCGGTACACATGCTCACTCTGACTAGGTGCAATCAAAGCAACATGTGTGCAATCGATTGCACCCAGCACACATGGTATCCCTGCTATATTATAAAAGCCATTCCTGACTTCCAGCCACTCTGTCGCCTCTGTAGGAAAATGAATATAATTCCTAGCGCGTCTATTGAGTGCATAGAGAAACTGGGTAAAGGCCCGCGAGAATGTAGATTGCGAGACCCCGCCCACTATGCCCACAGTTGTCTGGAATGACGCGGAAGCAAGATAATGTAATGAGCACAGCATTTTAACAAGCCCAGGGACTGCACGACCTCTGGCTGTGAAAAAATCTAAATCTCCCCTTATCTCCTCATAAAGAGATAAGATTGCTGCTGAACTCAAACGATAGCGACTTACTATCTCCTCCTCACTCATCCCATCTAACAGGGTTCTCTCCCTGTACACACGCGGACGAGGCACAACTTGTCTCCTCTGTCTTCTCCTCTGATCTCCTGTCCCTCTACCTGTCCCTCGGCCTGTCCCTCTCCCTGTCCCTGTCGTATCCGCGTGCCTGTCCCTGTCACTGTCCCTCGGTCTGTCCCTCCCTTGCCCTATATCATTCTCTTGATCAGCAAGCATGTCATAGAAAAGAATGTTCCTCCGTCTCCTAAACAATCGCAACATTTTGAAATGAGTAGCTGTGAATGAGCAGGTAATGGGCGTCCTTTAAATAGGTATGAGATGATGTCAGGTGACATAGTAAAATGCAAGGTGTTACATTAACATAATAAAGTACTTCTGTGCCAAGCTGTGTGCAGTTGTTCTTAGAAGTATTTGTTGTGTGTATTCTGCAGGGAATGATGATATTTGCCAATGATGTGACGTGAAGCTTTGTACAAACATTGCTTGAAAATAAATAGTTGAATGTGCAATGCATGTAAAACTTCTGAACACAACAGTCAGTCATGTAATTAGACAAAAAGGCTGAGATTACTGAGAAAAATGGAGATCGGTAGGACAACTGCCCCTTGAAAAACAAAACTCACCAGGATGGATTTTTTTTAAAAAGTTTATTAATTACATATAAAAAATAAAACAAAAAAACACAAACAGGACAAAAATCTCCTCCCACGCGTTTCACACCGGGTCAGGCGCTCTCTTAAGGAGTTAGGAAGTAAGGTGTAAGTACTAGAAAAAGCGCCAGTGTGCGCTTTCCGGTTCGGGAGGACAACAGGAGAGGGTGGAGGAGACACCAGATAGACCGGAAGAGAGATCACCATGGCAGGGACATAACCATGACACCATGAACGACACCTAAGGAAGAAGGGCGGTGAGAAACTCACGGCGTCACAGCACTACACATCACACTGTGTTTCTTTTTTTTATTGATTGCACAAGAAAGCAGTATATGTTATTTCGGTGTAGGTATAGGGCAGTTCAGATATACTGTATAGGGTAAATAAGATATCCAGATCCAGAATGTGAGACAGAAAGAGTGTGTGTAAGCCAGAAAGAGTATGTGAGCCAGAAAGAATGTGTGTGACCCAGAGAGAGTGTGTGTGAGCCAGAGAGAGTGTATGAGCCACAGAGAGTGTGTGTGAGCCAGTGTCATGGGAGACCAGCACTTTTAACTCCTTAATACCCGGATCCTTTGATTGAGCTAAGCAAAGAGGTAAAATAAATTGTGATTTATTTACAGAATGAACACACACATTAGTTTACAATTACACTCAAAATACACTTACTTGAATGGGGTAAAACAAAATATCTTGTTTCCAAAACGCTATGTTGCAAAACAAAGTCTCCAGGATCAATTTTCCAAGAGCGGGAGTTGTTCACGAAAAGAGCCTGAGACAGTCCTCGGTCAGCAGTGCAACTTGACACTGCTGTTTTACTCCGCCGGAGCTGCTTCTTTCGTTCTGCCGCTGTAGTATTGGATTTGGAACCTTTCGTTCTTACGAACTCTTGACTTTGGTTACAATGGTATAAAGTCTTACAATGAAGCTTAGTTGAATCTTAGATGGAACTGTTACAGCATGATGACTCTCATTCCTGATGGGCTGCATGGGTTCTTATAGGGTTAACATTCCTATACCTAACTAGTGCAGCCTATCTCTCCGTGGGAATATTTCCGTCCCCCTATCACAGAGTTGCCAATACTTTGCAAACCTGTCAAAGGGGGCTTCTCATTCTGCTATGGGCATGTGCGAACTTTGCACCTTTGCCGCTTAGTATATGAGACCCTGCCCCTCTTACCTAGTGCCGCTCAGTCTCGGCAGGGTGACATCTTGCCGGATAGCTTATTGAAGATTTTTTTTTCTCTGTTACCCCTCCTTGCTAACAAATGGTTTAACACTTCTGTGACAGGGTAAATAAACGTCACCAGCCATATGCCTGGCAGACTTATCTGTAGTGCAGCAGGGCAGCAGTGCAGCAGTGCAGCAGGGCAGCAGGGCAGCAGGGCAGCAGTGCAGCAGGGCAGCAGTGCAGCAGTGCAGAGGTTAACTTTCAGCTGAGTTAATTAGTCTGAGCCCAGCTGCCTCATCAAGGTGTTTTAAAACCCCCAGGCTGTACACACATACAGGCTAGCTGGTCAGGAGACAGGAGTGAAATGCTGAAGTAAGATTACTGCTACAAGGTCTGTTTTCAAAGTACATGTTTGATGAACTGTCTGTGTCCGGCATGCTGAAAAGAAGCTGTCTTGTTTTTCTATGCTGAGGAGAAGCTATTTTGTTTTTGTATGCTGACAAGAAGCTGTTTTTTTTGTGTGCTGTAATTTTTAAGGCTCAATAAATAAGCCTTATCAAGAAAACCCACGTGTGGTTGCATGTACCCTGCAACAACCTCCATATCCTGGATTGCCTTTGAAACTTGCCAGGATGGCTTATTGAAGTTTTCTTCCTATACCCCTCCTTGCTAACAAATCGTTTAACACTTCCATATCCTAGATTGCCTTTGAAGCTTAGAGGGCGGAGTAGCCACTCTGTCTCACATGCAAATGGATTTTTACCCATACTGAACATTACTGTAACTTAAAAACATATAACTCTCGCCACCTTGTACCTGGTCGGAGATACACTGAACCCCACATTGTGTTTTGGGGGTTAGGGCATATACCGGGGACCTTTGAATGTAATTCAATTCCCTGCCCGGTCTTACTGTTCTGGCCTGTGCTGAAGCAGGGAGATTAAGCGGTGAGCTGCAAACTGCTTTCTAGGGAGGATATTATCCGGTGGTCTGTGTTCCTCATGTCCTCAGGAATCTGGGGGGATTCCTGAGTACATGTTTCGGGGTAACCCACAACACTGGCCTCCTTCTACCCAAACACACCCTAACAACATTTTACTGTAAAATAACCCCTGAAACTCACGCACTGCACATCTCCGCTGGTTGGCACTCCTGGAACAGTAAAAATACACGTACAGTTTTATTCACAAAAACAGTGTTTCCTGATCACCCTGGTAGTGGGCACCTTTGGGTTAATCCCTTCTCACTCTAGGTAGGACAGGAAATTGACTTTTGCAGGTAGGCCATATAAGGCCCCTCCCTCTACCTGCACCTTAGTCTTTTTCCTGTCCTCACAGCTAGGAGTAGGATTTTTTATTTTGTAAAGGGACTCACCTACTGCACCTTGTGCAGATATCCAGGGACCTCAGCCTCTCTGCCCTGAAGCTCCGTTCGACGCGCCCATGCGGTGGCAAGACGGAGACCCCTAAGAGTCGGGGGAACCCCAGGAACCCAGTACATCCGTGGGGTGGGGAGCAGCTGCAGCCGCGGGCCGGGAAGCTTACATGCAAAGAAGCCCCAATACCAAACGAAAGGAGGGGGAGCATAGCAGCTGCAGCTGAGAGCCGTGGAGGCCCAGACTCACCGCATTAGCGTCTGGTACGCTGCGGTAAAAGGAACCCCAGGAGCCCGCTACATCGCGGAGGGGGGAGCAGCCACAGCTGCGAGATACAAAGAAGGCTCAAATTGACCATGCTAGCGTCGGGAACGCTGTGGTAAGAGGGAACAGTACACGCGACCGCACGGGAGCACGCGCGTCACGTTCCGGCCGGAAGATGCGTGCACAGACACGCGGTTCGTGCACGAGCACTGTGATGACGTCAGAGAAGCGACAGACACACTGTGTGTATGTGTGAGTGAGAAACTGCAGCATGGAACGCTCAGCAGGGAGAAGCCAAGTGCTGGAAATGGATTCGAAAATGGAGACACCTAAAAGTTCAGTTCCCAAGACTAGGTGAGTCCTTTAGCTTTAGTTCTACATGGGAAAGAGAGATGGGCTATATACATTAGGGTGTATGTTTAGTATTTATTTTGTTTTTATAAAAGAGTTCGGCGGTTACCCTCCCAGAAGCAGAATCTTCAAAGGGTACGGGGGAATCCCTGCAACATAAAAGAAAGGTTGCTACGAAAACTAAATGGTGCGCAGCTTGCGATAATCACTTTCCTTGTATTGATGAAGGAGGCTGTTAAACAGAGTGTTGATGCGGCAGTCCAGCAAGCAGTTAACCTTGCACAGAAAAGATCTAGATCCCAAACCAGTCTGGATAAGGGGAAAGGTTTTTCATCAGATGAGTCTGACATTGATTGTTTTCAAGTATCAGAGGGTGAAATGGATTCATCAGATCAAGATATTCAGGAAGAGGAATCTGAATTTGATGTAGAAATGGTGGATCCACTCATCAAAGCCATGAGACAGGCATTGGAACTAGAAGATACTGAGGAGCTAACCCACAAGAAGGATAAACTTTTTGGGGCGAGACAAAGAAAAGGTAGAGTCTTTCCTATCCATCAAGTAATTAAAGACCTCATTCAGGTGGAGTTGGCGAGACCAGACGCCAGTGTATTTACGCCTAGAAGGTTTGGGAAGATGTATCCATTCCCACAAGAGGAGGTAACATTTTGGGATGTCAGCCTAAAGGTGGATACTGCTATATCCAGAATAGTAAAAAAGACCACAATCCCAATAGAGGAAGCTGCGTCATTAAAGGACGCTATGGATAGGAAGATGGATTACGTACTGAAGAAAGCATACGTGTAGCGGTCATGTAAAATGGCTTCAGTCATCTCTCCTGCTGACAGTAAGGCCTGGTAAGTTGTGGGCATGCCAGCAGTAATTATGGGGGTTTGCCCTCACACCCTGGTGGGGTGCCCTGTGTATGGATGGGAGTGGTCACATGCTCTGATTCCATGGTTAGTGATGTCAGAGGTGTGTCAGTTCCAGAGTGTACATAAGGCACAGCACTGTGTCTAAAAGTTAGTCCTGAGTTCTGCCAGAGTTCTGAGTAGTTCTGTGTCCTGCGTGGTTCTGAGAAGAGTTATGTTATAGTAGCTGAGCAGGAAGACTGTGTCCAGGGACCTGGCACAGGGTAAAGACATCCCGGCTGGGATAGGGAATTCCTATTACAGGAGAATTACACCTTTCAAAGGGAAGCACTGAGGGACAATGAGTGGCTAGAGAAACTACTGCGAGTGGCAGTTAGCCCACCTCAACCAATAAAGATGCTCTTAATCACAAACCCTCTTGTGTACGTGTGGAGTGAATGTACAGAGAGGAGCACCCCAGAGGAGTTCCTCGTCAGGACCATCCCCAAGTGACCGAAGGGACCCTGATGAGGTGGAGGCGCTGCACTGGAACTAGGTAGGACTCAGCACACTACCTCAGCTGCCTGTCTGGACGGGTCCTCCCCACACACCATCATGCGGGAGACTCAGGAGTCCTGTTGCCAACAGGTGCACCACCAGACACTACCACAATGTAATGGGGACCGGTTAGACCACAGGGGCCAATGTGAGATTGGGTGGGTCAGGCCGGGTCAGAAATACCGTTACATTTGGAGGCGAGCTGCTGAGATCAGATCTGTCAACAGGACAGGCTCTAGCTAGGCACACTGGGAAACAGGGAGAGCGTCTGCTGCCACTCTGTGCTGCGTAGGGACGGACCTAGGGGTGGTCAGGGGCTGACAGGGTATTGTCAGTTTGCAGGGACGACCTAGGGGCCTGAAAGGAGTGAGGGGTTTGGAGCCGGGCTATAGCTGACCGAGTCACTTTGAGGTAGCGCTAGTTGGTAGGACGCCAGAAGGGATAGCCTGTTAACGTGGTCAGGAATCCTGGAGAGGGTCTGCGCTAGGCTGACCAAGAGAGGTAGACGCCCCAAGTACTGCATGGCAGAGCCAGAGTACTCTAGCCCATTCCAGACACTTACCATAGGGAGCACAGACTGGGAGGAAGGAGTTACAGCAGACACTGAGAGAGTGAGCCTAGCCTGAGGTAGTGCAACATGAGTCCAGCCTAGATCAGGTACACATGTGGTGGTGCATCTGAGCAATCTTTATTGTACTGGTGTGGTGGCTGCCCCGCAGAGCGGAGCCCCATGTACGATAATTGGTACGAGAGCGTGACAACCCAAGGAATGGAGGATCCGCGTGGTGCGGAGAGCCCAAAATGGAGACCAGAGGCTGATGGGGAAGGCACCCGTGGCGTGCGCCCCACTGAAGAGCAAACTGTCGCTGAGCTGTCTTTAACTAATCTGCTCTGGAGTGGAGCGAAGGCTGTGGCTGCCCCGTTTTTGTCCTGTCTGGAACACCGAGGGGCCACCCTTGAAGAGTGTGAGGACATTGTGATAACTGGGGGGGAACCCAGCGAGAAAAGCAAACAAACTGACATTTCGGGCTTAAAAGCCACCCAAAATGGCGGTCCCCGCTTGCTAGGGAGACCGCATGGGCCAGTCGCAGAGAAAATGGCTGATTCAGAACTTGCAAGGAGCTGGCCGGGAATGGCGCGAACAGCAGAGCCCCGCCCTGATGGGGGGTATGGCGCGAAAGCTATGGCTGCGCCTTCATGGACAGTGACTCACTCGGCCCCTGTGCTGAGTCAACCGCTTAGTCTATGGGACGCCCCCCTGATTTCCACCAGGGGGAGTGACTTTCAACTATGGCCTGTGGGAATGCACCCACTGGGCCCAGGGACTGATACCCAGACGGCGCCACTACAAGAAGTAGTGCCGGCCGCGGAGGTAGCGTGCAAAAAGGAGGGATATTTTGCACGAAAGGCAGCTGCCAGGAGAAGGCAGGAACTAGCCGCGGGCAAAGAATCCCACTCTGATGAGGAAACTGGCACGAAAACGCAGACCGCGCCCACCAGGACTGAGAAAGGCGCGGCCTTAATTAAGGGACATACTATTCCCCTGTGGGATCCACCCATAATTGCAACCCCTGGGGGCGGGTTCCAGCTATGCCAGCGGAAGGAGGAGCCGAAGCAGGAAGTGGCTGGCCCAGAAGCTTCTACCGGTCAGTTGCGAGGAACCACTGACCTGGAGAGACCCATACCAAAAGTGGTCCCTACCAAAAGAATGGCCTGCTCCTCCACTGTGGGAACTATGGTATCCACCCAGCCCTACTCGGTACCCGGCGGGGTACTGGTAGTCAGGGTGGCTAACACCGAGACGGTGGTCGGGCTCTGCCTACAATGCGGGCTGCCCGGAGGCATTGTTAACACGGCGGCACGCTGCCCACAATGCGGGACACTATACTTATGGCCAATGCCGACGTTCATTCCGATCCAATCTGCTGACCCCCCGGGGGATACGGCTAGGCGCTCCGCCGAGTCCCCTGGTGCACTGTGGATCAATCGTGCAAGTCCCGGAGAAAGGGGACTGGAGTCGATTAAATCGGCTGGGTCAGGAGCAACCGAGACGGTCGGGTCACTTCCCGACCGCACTGAGAAAAGACTATCGCCCCGATCGGTGACCCCTAAGTCGGGGAAGGCAGAATACTCGGATGAGGATTTCCGCGAGCTAGCGGAGGTGAAATCGAGGCCCAGGACAGAACCGGGGAGGACGACACCCCGTAGTGTGAGTAGCAGCCTGGAAAGCAGGGAGTCCCTCCGCCTCAGGACATGGTGGCGACGGGCGAGAGGCGCCTACACCCCTGCGGAATGGTAAGAGAAAGCCACTCACTTACCTTGCTCCGGTAGACAGTGTAGCGGAAACAAGGCCGTGCCAGGCCCAAGACGCACGTGCGGAGGAGATATCACTTCCGGTGGAGACGACGGCGGAGCTTCCGGATGTCGTCATTGAGGAAGAGATCCCGCATGGGGGTCCCACCCAAGATGGCGGCGCTTCCGGTTCCGGTGAGGACATCATTTCCGGTGGAGACGACGGCGGAACAGACAGGAAGGATGCAGCGATGCTTCGGCGATCGGGTGAAGGTCCCCGATCACCTCAAAGACCCAAGAGCTGGATGGGCGAACCGCAGACTGAGGAGGGTGAGCTATCCTCCTTGGATCAGTCCATGGACAGCCGGGAACGGGTCGTAGCCCCGTGGCGTATCCCCTCTTGCCCTTACGCCCAACCCCACGCCCTAGGTAAAACCCCTGCCCCCATCACCTGTTCCCCGGGGTCCCCGCCTAGCCTGGAACTTGTGGA
The DNA here is from genome assembly GCF_040206685.1 of Ascaphus truei. Classification (NCBI taxonomy): domain Eukaryota; kingdom Metazoa; phylum Chordata; class Amphibia; order Anura; family Ascaphidae; genus Ascaphus; species Ascaphus truei. The sequence continues at coordinate 204,569,354 of NC_134484.1, read as the reverse complement.
CATACCTTTGGGGGGGGAGGAGAGACGGACTGGGGAAAGACAGCGCAGTTGCGCTACGGAGGGCATTTCTCGGGGAGGGGGAGAATTAGGTAAGGCCGCGGTAGGCCGGTGGTTGCCTCCTGCGACCAATAAAACAGAGGAAAAGGCCCTGGGGTCTTCACGGTGGTCCGTACCACGGTCAGCATGGACATCGGGGGTATTCTCATGGGGGGATGCGGAAGAGAGTGACTCAGGGGATTCACATAGGTTCAAGGAACACCGTTGGTGGGCCCCCCTCTTTGAAGGTTATGCGGCCTGGATGGATCGTACGCGATTCCTTATTAGAAGGGAGGATGTAGTTGATTTTTGGTGGGCCAAGGGAGAATTCACCCCTGAACAGCGAGACAGGGAGCTGCAGGAACGGTGGTATAAGATTGAGCACAGGGAGATAGAGCCCATGGGTCCCGACACTCTGTCAGACCCTGTGGATCCTGACGAACCCCTGTCATGGGTGCTACCCGGGAGGGCAGGTAGGGCTGACCTAATTAGGATCAGTAGAGCGGTACGGGCAATAATGGCTTGATACAAGTCTTCCCACGGGTTGGAGTACCCTTATGTCCCTGAACCCCTCATGGAGGAGATAGAAGAGAACAGGGAAAGGTGGCTTAGGGAAACCATCGAGATGTACCTAGTCAATAAGGGGAGTGACGTTACTGGAAGGAGGGCAGAGGACAGAATAGATCACCTGATGCGAGTGTGGAGTATAGGGAGGAATATACACAAACACAGGGTGACCTATAGGCCCGAGAGGGGACTGCCTAGGCACTATCATGTCACGGTCCTGGACATGGGTGGTAGAGAGGTTAAGAAACCTGACCCGAGCCACTATTATTAGGGGGTACTAAGGCATTTTGCGGGCTCTTGGCTGCTGGTCGGGGCGGGCTTGGCGAGATGTCACTGTGGTCATTTTTTTTGTATAATGGACAATCTGTGATGTTAACAATTATGTGTTATGGTTACAGTGCTTCCTGGAAGAAAGTAATTAAATTTAGGTCCCAGCGAGGACGATGGGATTCACCAGGGGGAGAATGTAGCGGTCATTTAAAATGGCTACAGTCATCTCTCCTGCTGACAGTAAGGCCTGGTAAGTTGTGGGCATGCCAGCAGTAATTATGGGGGTTTGCCCTCACACCCTGGTGGGGTGCCCTGTGTATGGATGGGAGTGGTCACATGCTCTGATTCCATGGTTAGTGATGTCAGAGGTGTGTCAGTTCCAGAGTGTACATAAGGCACAGCACTGTGTCTAAAAGTTAGTCCTGAGTTCTGCCAGAGTTCTGAGTAGTTCTGTGTCCTGCGTGGTTCTGAGAAGAGTTATGTTATAGTAGCTGAGCAGGAAGACTGTGTCCAGGGACCTGGCACAGGGTAAAGACATCCCGGCAGGGATAGGGAATCCCTATTACAGGAGAATTACACCTTTCAAAGGGAAGCACTGAGGGACAATGAGTGGCTAGAGAAACTACTGCGAGGGGCAGTTAGCCCACCTCAACCAATAAAGATGCTCTTAATCACAAACCCTCTCGTGTACATGTGTGGAGTGAATGTACAGAGAGGAGCACCCCAGAGGAGTTCCTCGTCAGGACCATCCCCAAGTGACCAAAGGGACCCTGATGAGGTGGAGGCGCTGCACTGGAACTAGATAGGGCTCAGCACACTACCTCAGCTGCCTGTCTGGACGGGTCCTCCCCACACACCATCATGCGGGAGACTCAGGAGTCCTGTTGCCAACAGGTGCACCACCAGACACTACCACACTGTAATGGGGACCGGTTAGACCACAGGGGCCAATGTGAGATTGGGTGGGTCAGGCCGGGTCAGAAATACCGTTACATATGTTACAGCAGGAACATCCTACAAGCCAGCCATAGCAACTACGTCAGCAGCAAGGGCTATGCGAGTGTGGATTGCCAACATAGAAGAGGCAATAGACAAGGGTGTAAAAATAAGTGCTATTCTTAAGGCACTGTCTGAAGTAAAGTGGGCAACAGACTACATAGCGGAGGCCTCATTGGAGGCGGTAAAATTAGCAGCTAAATCTATGGCGCTAGCAGTATCAGCAAGAAGGGCTTTATGGCTCAGACAGTGGATGGCTGACACAGCATCAAAGAACAGCTTATGTGGACTACCATTTGAAGGTGAATTCCTCTTTGGCAATAAACTGGATGCCATAATAACAAAAGCATCAGGAGGTAAGAGCACTTTTTTACCTCAGGAAAACAGAGCCAGAAGATTTGGTTTCCAACAGGCTAATAGAAACCAGTATAAAGAAGCAAAGGCATATAGACCTGGCAGGTCATTCCCAAGACAAACAACATGGAGGGGCGGCCAGAACCGGCTTTTTCGTGGCGCCAGAGGAAGAGGATCACTTGCAAAGAACAAGTCCACATGAAGGTCAGAGGGCCCAGCAGTTGCCAGTAGGAGGGCGATTGAAGCAGTTTTCTGCAACATGGGCCCAAACAATACAGGACAATTGGGTATTAGAAACCATTCGTCAGGGGTACAGTATAAAATTCAGAGAGATGCCAAGAAGAAAAATGGGCCTAATAACATGGATTCAGTCCAAGGAAAAAAGAAGGCAAATGAATTCGGCTTTAAAGAAGTTATTACAAGCAGAAGTAATAAAGAAGGTACCTCAGGAAGACAGAGCAAGTGGAGTTTATTCCAGAATATTTCTAGTAAAGAAACCTACAGGGGATTACAGAGCAATCCTAGACCTAAGAAAGGTAAATTTATTCTTGAAAATAAGAAAATTCAAGATGGTGTTGTTGAACCTGATTATTCAAGAGGTACAACCAGGAGACTGGATGGTGGCGATAGACTTAAAAGACGCTTATCTACATGTGCCCATAGCAAAGGGACACCAACGATTTCTAAGGTTTGCAGTAAATCAAGATCATTATCAGTACACAGCACTGACATTTGGTCTGGCGACTTCCCCAAGGACGTTTACAAAGGTTCTAGCCCCTCTAGTGGCAGAAATGAGAGAAAGAGGTGTAGAGATATACCCATACCTGAAAGACATCCTGGTAAAATCAAAAAGCCTGGGTAAACTACAACAAGATCAGAAGATGGCAATAACCTTCCTGGAACAGCACGGTTGGTTAATAAACAGAGACAAGAGTCATCTCATGCCCACTCAACTGTTAAGATTTCTGGGGGTAGAATTCGATACGGCAAAAGGAGAAGTGAGACTACCAGACGCAAAGAGGCAAGACATAGCCATGCAAACAAAGAAGCTCAGGAAAGCTGCCAGGACTTCAGCAGAAGAATGCATGAAGCTCCTGGGAAAATTCGCTTCAACATTAAGCATCACAAAATGGGCAGCACTACATATGAGACCATTACAAAACAATTTTTTGCAACAGTGGAACAGGAATCACAAAAACACAAGACAAAGAATCTTGTTACACCCTATGGACGGACGTTCACAGAGGTACGCAATTAGGAGGCTTTATAATGTGAAATTATAATAAGGCTTTATTGTGCCTTTTCCTTTTTATCAGGAAAACATCCAAACAAGGGGGGGGGGGGGAAACAAAGCTTCCGTTCACTTGGGAGTATTTCTAGTGAAAACACTATGCAATCAATTCACATCTCCCTAGTCAAGCATTTCTCCCCAGCCCCAAAACATAGCATGCAATAAGCAGATATAAGCAGTCTCTTAAGAATAAAAGTCTTATCTGTTTGTAAGCTTCTCTGCTCTCCTGGAACCGCACCCATGCGTGCACAGAAAATACCAGCATCCAGGTTTTAGAAGTCTTATTTGGTCCTTGTGGTTTGGAGGGAAAATCTTTACTGTCCCTGCTTCAGCTCCCTTGTCTTCAGGGTTGGTCAGCATACAGGTTTAGAAGTTTTCCCTGTGTCTTGAAAGCAGCTCTGCTATCTTTTGGCAGAGCTCAAGACAAGTGTGTCTCCAAGTTCAGCTCAGGTGTCAGCTAAAGAGTTCTCACTTCCTGTTTCAAAAGACAAGCTTTCTAAGCCATCTAATCAGGCAGGTGGTGTTTAGTAATTAACTACCAGAGGTTAACCACCACACTGCTGGATTAAAGGCACATTACTGAACAGGGATAAGTCCCCTGTTACATACCTCCCCTGTTTGTGGGAAGCTCGGGCTTACCACGGCCAAAGCCCATCCTTCCACTCTCATTCTAGATATCTCTGTGACTTGAATGAGAGTGGATGGAGGAAGAGAACCCTCTGTCCCGCTGGGATTGGAGCCCTTTCTCCAGTTTATTTTTGTCTCCTCCCGAAGATGCTTGAGATCAGCACTCCTCAGTCGCTCGAGGAGGACTTTTTCCACGTAAAGTCTTTTTATCACGTGCGTGGTCTTGAGAATTCTGTTGCGTCGGGCACTCCTCTTTTTGTAGACAAAGTGTATGGCAACAGTTGTAGACCAGTTAGGACTAGCCCTTAGAGTTTTCTGCTCTTGAAGTGGTCTTTCTGCTGCTTCTCCACACCACGGAGTCGCCAGTTCAGCTTCTTCAGCTAAGGATTCTTCTGGCTTTGATTCTGCACTCCTACCTCTGTTTGTTGCCTGTTGGGCAGCTGTAGGTTTGGCTAGTGCTTTCTTTGGTGGCTCAAACTTCGTCATTTTGTTTTGAAGTTGCGTGGAGTCTCCAACTCTCACTGTACCCTTGTCCTTGTGGGCATTAGTTACTGTGGGATACTGGTGCTTGGGCAGAGCCAATACCTTTTTCCGTATTGGAGGAATCTGTATCAGAGTCTCCTTCATATTCTGGAGCTCTGTAATTTTTGTCGTCAAGGTTGCAGCTGCGTCTGTTTTCTCCTTGGTGTACTGACTCAAGGAAATGGAACAGTCTCTCTGTCTCTCCAGCTCTTGCTCCAGTTTCTGAGCCTTCTCACGCTCCCTCTCATACAGAGTCACCTGGTATCGAAGCTCCGCTTCCAACGATGCTCTGAAGACATGCAGCGTGGCCTTTAGCTCCTCAAACTGCTCTGTGGGGACGTAGTGGGTATTCAGACGTTCCTGCAGCGCTTGTACCTCTTTAGCAGCCTGCAGTTTTTCTTCCTGTAGCGTTTGCTGCTTCTCCTCAGCATACTGGAGGTGTGTATGCAGACCTTGCAGTTGGTTCTGCAGTCGGTGCTCTGCGTCAAACTTTTCCTTGACTTCTTCTGTTAACTGAAATTTTTTTCTTTCAGTTTTAAGTTTTCTCTTTTTAATCTTGAATGTTCTCCTTTTTCAGTCTCTGTATTCTTCAGGGCTTCTTTGCAGTCCTCCTTCCATTTACACACATCTGCTTTGAGAATGACCATCTCCTGGCGTGAGACTTCCTTCTCTAGGTTGATGGTCTGAAGCTCCTTCTGAGAGACTTTGAGATCTGCATCAAGATTACCAATAGTTTCTTTAGCAATGTCCAGCTCCTCAGTGAGACTGTGTAGTTCCTTTCTGGAAACTTCCAGGTCTGTGCGGCAGCTGTTGGTCTCATGATGTGAGGCATTCAGTGCTCTGCGGAGTGTCTGAACCTCTTTCTGAGATACGTCCACTTCTATCCGGACACTGTTGATCTCCTGTTGTGAGGCATTCAGCTCTATGCGAAGAGTGTGAACCTCTTGCTGGAAGACTGTCATCTGCTTCAGTGCCTCCTCATACTTCCGCTTTAGCGTAGCCACCATTTTATCAGATTGGCTCTGCTTTTCATCCATGGCGGAAATAGTAGCCTTTGTAGTATCTAGCTCAGTCTTGAGATCGTCCAATTCTGTCCTGGCTAAAGAGTAAATTGTGAGCACATCTTTTTGTAGCCTCACGTTATTTTTCTGTAGCTCTGTGTTATCTGCTCTCTCAAGTTTCAATTGTTCTCGAAGTAGATCACCGTCATGCCTGGCAATTTTCAGGGTGTCTTCAGGGCTGGTCAAGGGATCGTCACTCACTGGTTCCGGCTCCGCTTCCCTGGGATGGTTGGTTGAGGGTTCCTCACTGTTGGCACCGGACAGACACTTCTTTGAGGTACCCGACTTCTGCCTCGGGCCCTCTGGATATTCGGTTAACCGTGGGACGAATTCTCCATTTTCTCTAGGCTGCAGGGCAACTCTGTCCCCCATTTTCTCCACAGGATCTGCTGACGTGTCTGTTACTTCCACGGTAAGTGAAGAACTGCTTTTCTTTTTCTTCCTTTTTGATTTGGATGACACTGTCCCATCAGGGATACTGGGGTCTCCATCTTCATTTGAAGTTTTAGCAGCTTCATTATATACGCCAGGCTTTTCTTGCAGCTGCTTTAGCTGACAGAAATATTCGGTGATCCACTGCTCCCACTCTGTCTCCTGCTGATCATAATCATCATCAAAGGGAGCGGTCTTTTCTGTTCGTGCCGAGTTCAGTCACCCCCACCATTCTTGGGGTGTTTTGTGGGTGTGACTCGGTTCGGGTTCCCCGTAAGAGATGTCTTCCTCTTTATTGTACTGGAAGGGCCACTCTTCCGTGGGGTAGGGTTCATTACAGGAACGCTACATCTTGTCCTCCATTTTTAGGCTATCAGGTGTCATTTTCTTCCTGACCTCAGGAGGCGCTATTGCAGCTGTTGCCACTGTATTTGCTAGAACCCCCAATTGTGGTAGTCCTACAGATGGGCATATTTTGCTTGTAGAGGTCGTAGCTCTCACAGGCATCTCTGTAGACTTTTCTTTCTTGGGTAATTTTTTTTTTTTTTCCAATATCAGCAGTACTGTGCATGCATTTTCTTTTATCAGGTATACAAGATTGTGCAGTTGCTAGGTAAAAAAAAGTCTATTTGCTATACACCATTTATTTTCTAGGTGCAATCCCTCCGCTTCAGCAACAGAATTTGGTTTTCTGAGTTCAGTAATTTTCAGTCTCATCTTTGGGTATTATGGCATTCGCACTTCCCACTTTGGGTGTCTGTTTTGCTCCCAAGATAATAGGCATACTTTTTTACTTGCAGAAAAAAAAACATTCTTTGCAGTGGACTCAACACTCAGCAATTGGGTTTGAAAAACCTTTTCCTTTATAGGTCAAATTTACACTCAACATTTGTTTGCTAAAAATTCCCTTGCTTCAGCACAGTCTTGTATCAATTTTCACACTTTTCTGCATATACTCCATTCACAGCTGGTAGCCCTATGCGGTGTGGAAACCTTTATTTGCAAAATCAGTACCACTCGTGGGTCACCATCTGTATTCACTGCTTCAGCGAAACTTTTGAAAACAACAAACACCTTCCCTTTTCAAGGGCCGACTCACTTCTTGAACCCTGACTATGGCTGGAAGGCAAAACCCCTATTTCAATGACCATATTACGCTTTGTGATAGGCAAATAAAGTTATAGCTGCTTCAGCAGTCTCTCTCCTCTTGGGATTGGGGTAAAGAGTCCATCTGTTTTTTTGTGAGTTTCAATGCAGTGTAAGTTTCAGTGCAGTGGTGTGTCCCTTTAATTCTGATCTCTGCTGCATGAGGTTTTTTTTTTTTTTTTTTTTCTAAGTTTCTCAGACTTGTTTGTAGGCAAAAAGCATAACAAAAAATTTCACATAAAACTCTCCGGTCCTTTTTAACTACAAAGACACCTCTTGTCCCACCTCGGACACCATATGTGGACGGACGTTCACAGAGGTACGCAATTAGGAGGCTTTATAATGTGAAATTATAATAAGGCATTATTGTGCCTTTTCCTTTTTATCAGGAAAACATCCAAACAAGGGGGGGGAACAAAGCTTCCGTTCACTTGGGAGTATTTCTAGTGAAAACACTATGCAATCAATTCACATCTCCCTAGTCAAGCATTTCTCCCCAGCCCCAAAACATAGCATGCAATAAGCAGATATAAGCAGTCTCTTAAGAATAAAAGTCTTATCTGTTTGTAAGCTTCTCTGCTCTCCTGGAACCGCACCCATGCGTGCACAGAAAATATCAGCATCCAGGTTTTAGAAGTCTTATTTGGTCCTTGTGGTTTGGGGGGAAAATGTTTACTGTCCCTGCTTCAGCTCCCTTGTCTTCAGGGTTAGTCAGCATACAGGTTTAGAAGTTTTCCCTGTGTCTTGAAAGCAGCTCTGCTATCTTTTGGCAGAGCTCAAGACAAGTGTGTCTCCAAGTTCAGCTCAGGTGTCAGCTAAAGAGTTCTCACTTCCTGTTTCAAAAGACAGGCTTTCTAAGCCATCTAATCAGGCAGGTGGTGTTTAGTAATTAACTACCAGAGGTTAACCACAACACTGCTGGATTAAAGGCACATTACTGAACAGGGCTAAGCCCTCTGTTACACTCCCACACACAAAACAGGAATTAAAGTGGTGGGAAGATACCCGAAACCTGGGAAAAGGACAAACACTACACCCAGTACAGTGGGTAAGAATTACAACAGATGCGAGCAATGCAGGTTGAGGTGCCCAAATGGGAGAAACATTGGTGCAAGGAACCTGGACAAACCAGGAAAAGCATCTTCCATCAAATCTGCTGGAACTAATAGCAGTACAAAGGGCCCTAGAAGCTTTTCAAGACCAAATAAATGGTGGCTATATAAAAATAGAATCAGACAACAGGTCAGTTGTCAAGTATATAGCCAAGCAAGGAGGAACCAAGAGCAGAAAGCTGATGAACCTCACAGCAGAAATCCTCTTTTGGGCAGAGCGCCACTTGTCGGAAATTACAGCCATACATATCCCAGGACTGGAAAATGTCACAGCAGACTTTCTAAGTCGGAACATCATACACCCAGGAGAATGGGCATTAGACCCACAGGTGTTTCAAGAACTGGTAGAGCGATGGGTTCAGCCAGACATAGATCTCATGGCGACACATCAGAACCGCAAGGTAAGGAACTACTGTGCCAGACAGTTTCATCCAAGCGCACAAGGTACAGATGCTCTCAGTTTCAAATGGGACTTCAAGTTGGCATACCTGTTCCCTCCAATTCCCCTAATTCCGAAAGCAATCAGGAAAATCAGGGAACACCAAGCAGAGGTGATATTCATAGCACCATACTGGCCAAGAAGGCTTTGGTTCACACACTTGGTAAATATGGCAGTAGATACACCATGGCACATACCAGATCGCAAAGGACTGATGCAACAGGGGCCAATATGTCATCCGAACGCCAAACAATGGGCCTTGACGGCATGGCGATTGAGCGGGAAACATTGAGACTGAAGGGTTGTTCAGACAAAACAATCCAGACCCTTTTACAAGTGTAACCCTGCTTCCCCCCCTCGCCCAGACTCTACGGTGGTGTCTAGGGTGCATGAGGGCAGATTACATGCGGTGTGGTGCATACCTGTGAGGAACAGGAGGGCCTGAGCTTCCCGCGATGTTGTGGGGGAGCCAGGACCGGGCTAGTGGGGTGGTAGCCTCCATGATCTCTTAGTGGTGCAGCGCCTCCATCTTCTATACTTCCAGGAATATGGGACAGGACCGGAATAGAAGAACCCCTTGGGTCCCAGGGTAGTACTTTCCAAGTCACACACAGTCTTTACGGATGAAGAATAGTCTCTTTATTTGACAATGCAACAATATCCCAACGATAGGGGCTTCCAACAGCCGTAACACAATAGCCAGGACGGGTTATACGCCACTCACCTTCGCCCAGATAGTTCCTCCTCTCCTTCCCTCCAAGTCACTCTTCCGGCAGGATGGTCTGAGCTAGGGCTTCAATACCCCGTGGCCCACCCCCGAGGTTAGCCTCGCGTGGGTCTTGGATTCTCCCTGGCACTGGGGTGAGGGCATTCGTCTACCAAGTCTATAAATCTATCAGCTCTACTAAAGGACGCTGATTCTTTACTCTCTCCTTTCGCCTGCACTCTGCGCAGGGGAACCCGTAGTTCTCTCAAAATCCTCGGTCCGATCCGCAGGATTTCTTGACTCATGGCCTGTTAGCGGCACTGCATACTCCCGGCATAACTAACCGGCAACTCCAGACTCTGACTAATCTCGAACGAAGAACCACTACAGGCCACTAATAAAGGTATTATGCCCGTCTGGGTGCCCCTGAGCCAGGTTGGGGAATTGTGAATTGTCAACTCTGCAACCCAATCATGGCAGAAAGGAGAAAATTTAAAACAACTTACCGTAATTTTCTTTTCCTGGAACCATGGCAGTGGGCACATAGTTACCCTCCATATGTATGTCTAATGCCTATCAGTTATATTTTTCAGCTATGGAAGAATCGTAAGACTAAGGTGCAGGTAGAGGGAGGGGCCTTATATGGCCTACCTGCAAAAGTCTATTTCCTGTCCTACCTAGAGCGAGGAGGGATTAACCCAAAGGTGCCCACTGCCATGGTTCAAGGAAAAGAAAATTATGGTAAGTTGTTTTAAATTTTCTCCTTTCTGCCATGATTGGGTTGCAGAGTTGACAATTCACAATTCCCCAACCTGGCTCAGGGGCACCCAGACGGGCATAATACCTTTATTAGTGGCCTGGGTACCCCCTCACCATCACAGCCAGAGAGAGTGTGTGTGAGCCAGAGAGAGTGAGTGAGAGACGGAGAGAGAGAGACAGAGAGAGAGACAGGGTGAGACAGGGTGAGACAGAGAGACAGGGTGACAGAGAGAGGCAGGGTGACAGAGAGAGGCAGGGTGACAGAGATACAGGGTATGACAGAGAGACAGGGCGTGACAGAGAGACACGGTATGACAGAGAGACAGGGTGAGACAGGGTGAGAGAGAGAGACAGGGTGAGACAGAGAGATAGAGAGACAGGATGAGAGGGTGACAGATGAGACAGGGTGAGACAGAGAAACAGAGTGAGACAGGGTAACAGAGAGAGAGGGTGGCTGTGAGGGGTATGGAGGGGGGGCTAGAGGAGACCAGGGGGTTCCAGAGGAGACCAAAGGGGTCCAGGGGAAACCAGGGGGGTCCAGGGAATGCCGTAAGGGTCCAGGGGAGACAAGGAGGGTCCAGGGGGCTGTGAGGGGGGCAGGGGAGACCAGGGGGGGTCCAGGGGAGACATGGCGGCGTCGGACACCAGGGGGGGCATCGGACACCAGGGGGACCTAGGACACAAGGGGGCCGTTGGACACAAGGGGGGGCCGCCAGACACAAAGGGTGGGCTGTCAGACACCAGGTGTGGGCCATCAGACACAAGGAGGCCTTCGGACACAAGGGGGGCCATCGGACACAAGGAGTAGGCCGTTGGACACAAGGGGGACCATAGCAACCTTCCCCATCTCCCACCCACACACACAGTAATGGGCAATAGTCCTATTAGCCAAATGTTTAACAGGCATAAGACAGCAAACATGCTTAAACCGAGATCCACCATTGTCGCTTACAGAAAAACAAGGGTTAAACTATCAGATCCACAGTAAGAGCAGTTTCAATTTTATCAATAGAAAGAATTTCTGTACAACAAAGAAACACCAAAAGGAGGTACATTTTACTGGATAAAAGTAAAACACCTAGAAATCTGTGAATAAGGCACAGCTTGAATTATTGGCATGATTATTTATGGCAAAAGAGCCAAGTGGACAATGGAAATGTTGCAGTGTGTATTTCAAGTTGTACCTTTAATCCCTTTATTGAGGTGTTTGAAAGCAAAACATTGGAATGTTGAACATCTAGTAGTAGTTGTGTCCCAAAGAAGCCAGCCCCTTAAGTGCCATCTGTGCTGTGCCAGGCAGGCAGTGCTATTACACTTGTCCCTAACATCTCTGTCAGAATTGCCAATTGGCATCTGGCAGCCACCCACCAATTCCATAACATCCATGTTGTATGTAAAAAAAGACAGCCCGCATCTGCAGCAGTGACACGTTTCATAGACATGAAAATGTATGGGGAGTGAAGTTCCGAATGTGCACGAACTCATCAAAATAGGAAATATATGGAAAAAAGAAGAAAAAACACAATAGTGTAATATTGTATGCAACCGTCAAGGTAAAAAGTAATGCACTCACATTAGGCAAGGTTAGATTAGCATTTCGGTTGTTAAGTGAACCACACTGGTGAGCAGGAATCTCTGTTGATAGGATATATCTGGTAGTGCAGACCTTCTCTCATAGCAGGACTCGCAGCGTTATTGCAGGTACCTCATCAGCAGGATATTCTCCTCCAATCGCAAGACTTACAGCGTCAATGTAAGCTCCTCAGCAGCAGGATATTCTCAATAAAGAGATAACACAAATAGTGTAATACTGTATACAGAATTGGTTAATTGCTCAAGCCAAATGGACACTCACATTAGAATAGAATTAAAAGGACTTATGGTTGTTAAAGTAACCAACTTAGACAGGTTATACTGGAATCGCTGGAAAATTCCAAGAACACAGGAAAAGGACGCAGGAAAAACAGGATTAAATCTTTATAATATATGTAACGGATTTTCTGGCCTAGCCGGACCCACCCAATCTCACATTGGCCCCTGTGGTCTAACCAGTCCCCATTACAGTGTAGTGTCTGGTGGTGCACCTGTTGGCAACAGGACTCCTGAGTCTCCCGCATGATGTTGTGTGGGGATTGCCAACCCAGACAGGCAGCTGAGGTAGTGTGCATGAGTCCTACCTATATTCAGTGCAGCGCCTCCACCTCATCAGGATCCCAGCGTCCGCTTCTGGATGGTCCTGTGAGGAACTCCTCTGTGGTGCACTCCTCTGTGTAATCACTCCACACTTACACACGAGGGTATGAGTTAACAAGATCATCTTTATTGCCTTGCGGCGGGCCAGCTGCCCCTCACAGCGGTGTATTCAGCCGCTCATGTTCACCGCACTTCCCTTTGAAAGGTGTCCTTTCCCAAATTGGTGGATTCCCTATCTCCCCTTAGGAAGATATTCCCTGTGCCAGATCCCTGGTCACAGTCTTATGAGCTGTCTCCTCCCAAGTCTGTACTCAGACTTGCTCCTTGTTTCATCATCTACTACCAACTCAGCAACAACCTCTGAACCACTAACTTTTTAGCAGTGCTGTGCCCTATGTATCCTCTGGGGGCTGGCACAACTCTGACATCACTAATCATGGATTCAGAGCATGTGACCACTCTCATCCATACATAGGGCAACTCACCAGGGTGTGAGGGCAAACCTCCATAATTACTGCTGGCATGCCCATAACTTACCAGGCCTTACTGTCAGCAGGAGAGATGACTGTAATCCATTTTACAGCATGGTTACATATAAAATATAAAAACACAAAAACCAGAAGGCCACAGAAGCTATACAAGGAACAACTGTAATCACAACTCCCAAAAAACCCCAGTGATGGCCATACACCAGGGGTTAAGGACAGAGAAGGTGACAGTGCTCCAGACAGCTCCCAAGAAACTCCTGCTAATCGTATAGGGGTGAAATAAAGTCCCAACGCGTTTCGTCTTGACAAAGACTTCTTCCAGGGGATGTAAACAAGTCCTGCTGTCCTTTAACTTAAATAGTTTGTATTTTGCGCCTTTTTCCGTCTTCGCTAGAATCCTATTAGTTGCGCACTGCGTTTCATTAGCTTAATGCGTTTCAGGAGGTACGCGACGTTGCGCGTATGACATCATCATAAAAGACCCATACAAGCTACCATGAGAATTGCGCATTTTTTGCGGAAAGAGATCAGTTCGGAATGATCTCCATAGTGTAGGGTTGTAGTGTCCAACCTGCAGAGTAAGAAAAAGATTAGCCACCATTATACTTTATCCCATGTGCATGTATACCGTTAATTGCACTGCTAGGAAGTACTACCACTATGTAAATGATAATGACCATGATACTGTACTTCTACATTTCCTCACAAAAGCCCTGCAAAGAATATGTTGCAATATAAATAGGGTGACCACCCGTCCCCCTTTTGCCGAGACAGTCCCGGTTTTTCGAGAGTTGTCCCGGTTTCCTGTGTGTCCCAGAAATGTCCCGGTTTTTCCTCAATGTGTTCCCGTTGTTTTTTTATTGTCACCTGCGGTGCGCGAGTAAGCTCCGGTGCGCGAGTCTGCGGCGGCGCGGAGGAGACTGCAGCAGCCCGGCTGGTAAGTATTTTTTTTTAAGGCCAGGGGTTGGGCTTGTGTAGAAACTGGGTCTTGCTGATTGGAGGATGCGGCCCGGCATTGTACAAAGTCCCGCCCCCCCCGGCATTTTCCTACCTTGGCCAATCCCCTGCGTCCCAGCATTAAGCCCCGCCCCCGGCAGCGGAGGCAGTGAGGAGGAGAACCTGAGGATCCGAGCATGCGGCAGCCCGGCTGGTGAGTACTTTCAGATGCATGGGGGTTGGGTTTCTTACTTGAATATGTCGGACTGCTGGGGATTGGTGGAGGATGCATGGGGCGGGGCTTTGGCTCTTCTCTGCTTTCCCCCCCACCTGCTCCCCCCCTTCCTCCCCCGAGCCCGCTCACAGCCGCTCGCGGCACTTCCTGTGCCTGCTGCTAGTGAGCGCGTGACACAGACTCTTCCCGCTCCTCTACTGGTGGCTATGCAGTGTGTCCCCTTCTGCCCCGGGTCCCCGTGGCTGCCCGCCCGGGGTGATAGTAGGTAGGTGCGGGGGTGCGGCCGCCAGGGGGAGGGGGTTGCCTCCTGTCCTGGTGCTCCCTTCCCCCGTCCCTTGGTGTGGGAGATGAGCGCGGGGCGGGTAGTGGTGATGCACTGCTGGCTGGTCGGATCGCCGGCCTTCCCCCCCCCCCCTCCCACCCCCAGTCACTTACATCCAGCGCTGCATCTCTTGCTCCACTTTGTGTGTGTGTGTATGTATGTGTGTATCAGTGTGTGTGTATATATCTGTGTCTGAGTGTGTGTGTGTGTGTGTGTGTCTGAGTGTGTGTGTCTGAGTGTGTGTGTGTGTCTGAGTGTGTGTGTGTCTGAGTGTGTGTGTGTCTGAGTGTGTGTGTGTGTGTGTGTGTGTGTGTCTGAGTGTGGGTGTGTCTGAGTCTGAGTGTGTGTGTGTGTCTGTGTTTGTGTCTGTGTGTTACTGTGTGTGTGTGTGTCTGTCTGTATCAGTGAGTGTGTGTGTGTCTGTGTCAGTGAGTGTGTGTGTCTGTGTCAGTGAGTGTGTGTGTCTGTGTCAGTGAGTATCTGTGTGTCTGTGTCAGTGAGTGTGTGTGTGTCTGTGTCAGTGTGTGTCTGTGTCAGTGAGTGTCTGTGTCTGTGAGTGTGTGTGTCTGTGTCAGTGAGTGTCTGTGTCTGTGTCAGTGAGTGTGTGTGTCTGTGTCAGTGAATGTGTGTGTCTGTGTGAGTGAGTGTGTCTGTGTGAGTGTCTGAGAGTGTGTCTGTCTGAGAGTGTGTCTGTCTGAGAGTGTGTCTGTCTGAGAGTGTGTCTGTCTGAGTGTGTGTGTGTGGTCAGTGTGTGTATTGGTCTGTCTGTGAGTGTCTGTAGATCAGTGGCTGTGTGCAGGTCAGAGAGAGAATGGGGGGGGGAGAGGGAGAGAATGGGGGGGAGAGGGAGAGAATGTGGGGGAGAGGGAGAGAATGGGGGGGAGAGGGAGAGAATGGGGGGGGAGAGAGAATTGGGGTGGGGAGGGAAGGGAGAGAGAGAATGGGGGATGGTGAGAAAAAATTGGGGGGGGGGGAGTAGAGAGAGAACGGGGGACAGGGCTGGCAACGGGGGTCTGTCGGGGTTGGCGTCCCAGGCCCGGTGAGTTGGGGCCCACCCACGTGTCAGTCAACCACCCTCTCACCCTCCCTGTCTCCCTGTCTCCCTGTCTCTCTGTCTCTCTGTCTCTCTCTCCCCCTGTCTCTCTCCCTGTCTCCCTGTCTCCCTGTCTCTCTCCCCCTGTCTCCATGTCTGTCTCCCTGTCTCTCTCCCCCTGTCTCTCTCCCTCTCTCTCCCCTGTCTCTCCCTCCCCTGTCTCTCCCTCTCTCCCCCTCTCTCTCACCCCCTCTCTCTCCCCCTCTCTCTCCCCCTGTCTCCTCCCCCTCTCTCTCCCTCACTCTCTCTCTCCCCCTGTCTCACCCTCTCTCTCCCCTGTCTCTCCCTCTCTCCCCCTCTCTCTCCCACTGCCTCTCCCTCTCTCTCCCTCTCTCTCCCACTCGTCTCTCCCTCTCTCTCTCTCTCTCCCCCTGTCTCTCCCTCTCTCTCTCCCCCTCTCTCTTCCCCTCTCTCTTCCCCTCTCTTTCCCCCTCTCTCTCCCCCTCTCTCTCCCCCTCTGTCTCCCCCTCTCCCTCCCTCTCCCCCTCTCTCTCCCTCTCTCTCTCCCTCTCTCCCCCCCTCTCTCTCCCTCTCTCCCCTGTCTCTCTCCCTGTCTCCCTGTCTCTCTCCCCTGTCTCCCCCTGTCTCCTGTCTGTCTCCCTGTCTCTCTCCCCCTGTCTCTCTCCCTCTCTCTCCCCTGTCTCTCCCTCCCCTGTCTCTCCCTCTCTCTCTCTCCCCTCTCTCTCCCCCTCTGTCTCCCCCTCTCTCTCCCCTCTCTCTCCCCTCTCTCTCCCCCTGTCTCTCCCCCTCACTCTCTCTCTCCCCCTGTCTCACCCTCTCTCTCCCCTGTCTTTCCCTCTCTCTCCCTCTCTCCCCGTCTCTCCCCCTCTCTCCCACTGTCTCTCCCTGTCTCTCCCTCTCTCTCTCTCTCTCTCTCTCTCTCCCCCTGTCTCTCCCTTTCTCTCTCCCCCTCTCTCTCCCCCTCTCTCTCCCTCTCTCTCTACCTCTCTCCCACCTCTCTCTCCCTCTCTCCCCCTGTCTCTCCCTTTCTCTCTCCCCCCTCTCTCTCCCCCTCTCTCCCCTCTCTCTCTACCTCTCTCCCCCCTCTCTCTCCCTCTCTCCCCCTCTCTCTCCCTCTCTCTCTCTCCCTCTCTCTCTCTCTCTCTCTCTCTCCCTCTCTCCCCCTCTCTCTCTCTCCCCCCTCCCTCTCTCTCTCTCCCTCTCTCTCTCTCCCTCTCTCTCTCCCCCTCTCTCTCTCTCCCTCTCTCTCTCCCTCTCCCCCTCTCTCTCTCCCTCTCCCCCTCTCTCTCTCCCCCCCTTCTCTCCCCCTGTGTCTCTCCCCCTGTGTCTCTCCCCCTGTGTCTCTACCCCTGTGTCTCTCCCCCTGTGTCTCTCCCCCTGTGTCTCTCCCCCTGTGTCATCTTAACTGCCGTATACTACACCGAAGTAACCTACCCTGCTTTCTTCCAGATCTGACTCAAGTTTCACGCGGGAGACATCGGAAGACAGGTAGGAACACCTCCCCTCCAGTATAGTACCTTGAGGGACTGCGGATCAGGTAAGATCCCAGCCAGGATTGCTGCTTTAGAAATTGTGAAGAGGGGGCGTCCTGGCAATGGTTAAGGGGTACAGAAGTCATTCACATCTGGCTTTCTTTTTGTTCGATTAGTGAGGCCATCCGACACACACACCACACACCACACACCACAAACCACACACCACACACACACGTAACTAGGAATAATGGTAGTAAAGTATAAGTGTAATACAATAAATAAACTGTTAATGTAAAAAAAAAAAATTGTGTCCCTGTTTTTCATTTTCAAAATCTGGTCACCCTAATATAAAGCAATACTACTACCATCATTGTTTCACGAGCGTTTGAAGAAACATTATCAAAGAGCCTCTGACTTTAAAGGTCTGGTTATGCCTCTACATCCTACTAGAAAATAAAACAATATTAGGTGACATTATTGACTGTGGTCTTGCTTAAACCAGTTCAGTACAATGCACAGTGCTGCAAAGTCTGTCACTAAAAGTGTTAATAAATTAACAGCCATGCTACCTATGATTATTCTATACAGTGCAAATTACAGGTTGTTCCATAGATTAGCTGTTCTGTATGGCAGGGGTGCTAGACTCCCGTCCTCAAGTCCTGCCCAACAGGTCAGGTTTTCAGGATATCCCAGCTGCAGCAGAGGTGGCTCAATCAGAGGCTCAGTCTTTTGACTGAGTCTCTGAATGAACTACCTGTGCTGAAGCAGGGACTGATTGAGCCACATGTGCTGAAGCAGGGACTGATATTGAGTCACTTGTGCTGAAGCAGGGACTAATTGAGCCACATGTGTTGAAGAAGGGATATCTGAAAACCTGACCTGTTGGGTGGGCTTGAAGATTGGATTTGAGCATCCCTACTGTATGGTATTGTGTTTAAAGGTGTTGCTTATCCTGCCAGCTACGCCAAATGTGTTGACAGGAAATTAAAAATGCACTGATAGGAATCCTTGTTCGGGTTTTCAATATCACCCACAAGTACACACATGGACACGCCCCACAGTAATTGTTGTTCAAATATAGTTTATTGAAATACTTAGCTGCGGACAGTATAAGAATGAGGATACCACATGCACGGATAACCTGAAGAACCCCCACACCTCTTCACAGGTGCATGGCAGTTACCGTTACTTCTGTGATCGCATTTTCCTGGACACAAGCGTTCTCACCATTAGCCTTGTCCGGAGATGAGGTTCTGTCCACCACCGTCCCGTTCTGTTATTGGACACCGAGGCTTGAGCCTCATTACTCCAAGTTCTCTTTTTGAATATATTGTCGCACATTTTAGGAAGCTTCTTGATTTGTGTTACTTACCACAGTTGAGTTGGTTTCACAGGGTCAGCTTTGTGATCCTCACAAGACAAAGCTTATATACCCTTATCTCAGAGAGCTGGAGGGGGTGGGGAATTCAGCAACACACTCTCTAAAACATTAACCTCTTTGAGTGCCAGCCCCAAGACTTAGACAGTCACTGAAAAAGTGGAAACAAGCTGTCTGAAACTCACAATAAACTGTATACAGTACTGGAAGTTTCAGACTATGTAAGCAGAATTTCAGCAACAGTAGACATTTAAACTAAGAGACAAAAATGAACCCATTACATGCCTAGGGCTAACTCCTTACATGCCCAGGACCTCAGAAATAAGACTAACTTTCATTCTATCTACAGGTATGCACATCACACTGTCTGATTTCAGTGATCCATTGTGACGATGAAGAGGTAACCAGGCTCACTAATAAAGGTTAAGCCCGTTTGGTTACTTCTGATCCATGTCTTGGGGTTCAGGAGTGTCAGCTCTTGGACCCACCTGTAATAAAAGCATTACCTGTGTAATGGTGTTTCCCCCCTCCCCCCCCCCCCCCCTCAATCGCATATAGGGGCCATTACGGGGTATGTGGTGCTTATACCTGCTGACAACAAGAGAAACGAGTAGTCCGCGATGACTTTGGGACGCAGGAACAGGCTCCTGGGTTCATACCCCACATGATACTTAGCAGTGCAGTGCCTCCATCTGCCGTTGGCGCCAGAGAAATGGAGATGATCTCCCACGGTAGAACTGATTACCTCTCCCCCCAGTTAGATCACACACCAGGCCGGAGGTATATTGCAGACAAGAACGGTTTACAACTACGGTCTGCAATAACACAACAGGTACTCAGCAGTATTCTGCCGGATACAGTCTCTTGGATCAGCTATCACTTCAGATGGTCCCTGGACCGTCACTACAGGCCAAGGGCACCCGCAGCCGTCCTAGCTCTTCCCCACCTCCCTAGCGGAGGCAGAGGTATTGGTTCACATTCACTCCTCCCCGGAAGGAAGAGCACATGGGAAGGCCCCAATCTCAGGCTCCCAGTCGTGTGACCTTCCTTCCTCAGAGGGAAGGAACAACCTCCAAATTTAGGGTGGTCCTGCCCATAAGTGCAGCCAGAAGGCGGGCACCCCGTTGTCCCAGCTACAACAGGATGTACCACCCCATGCTGTCACTCAAGTGCAGTACCAAAGGTGAAGGGGAAAACCCCATACCAACTACCGGCAAGCCTGTAAAAACCAGGGTTTACTGCCAGCCCATTGGGTAGAATAGTAGCCAGGGGGTACCCCGCTACACTCTACCTCTGGTGAATTTGGCGCCTAAATTTTCGGGTACCATCTTTGATGAATTGGAGTGTGAAGATGGTCAGTGCAAATTCGTGGAACTCAAGATGATGATGGAGAAAAAAATAAAATAAAATAAAACACAGTATTAGTGCATACATCAATGTGTGAGGGGGAAAGGGGGGGGATGGGAGGGGAGGGGTATATGTAAATGCCACTAAATATACAGCAAATGAAACATAAGCAATTAGTTTCAGTGACTCACACGGGCTTGTGTGAGACTTCACCCTCAACGATGGATGAGGTGGGTAAGTACAGACTCCTGAAGCGGAGTGACAATAGACAAAAGACTCACACGGCCTAATGTGAGCCTGTTCCCTCAGTGGGTGATGTCAGCCTGCTCAGGTGATGTGGATACATCTCGGTATTCTACCCCCAGTGGGTGTGGTGTATGAGTGGCTCCTCTCCCAGGCGCCCATAGACCAAAGGATGGGCAAAGTCCGAGTTAGTGGCTATAAAAGTCTTTATTGATAACAGTTTAAAACATGTAACATAAAAAACAATGAACACACTCACACGAATGGCAACTCTTGCTGCCCAGCATCAGCCGCGTGGTCATCCAGCTGTTATCAATAAAGACTTTTATAGCCACTAACTCGGACTTTGCCCATTCTTTGGTCTATGGGCGCCTGGGAGAGGAGCCACTCATACACCACACCCACGGGGCAGGAGAGTCGTATTGCCGTATGCCGAGTTCGGGATGCCAGAGGTGCGGATAGTCGTAGAGGAAGCCGGTTCGGTACACGATGAAGACTGCAAAACAAGACAGGACAAGACAGAACTACGGAGGCAGAGAGTGATGAGAACAACTGGTTCTATGCTCAGCCGACGAGTTAATGAAGCTGCAGGGTATATATAGGCAAGAGGGTCCAATGGCAGAGTAGCAAGGTGGGGGTGTGTGAATGGGCCAGGCTGAGGCAGGGATAGGTCTAGATGAGTTCCTGGAGGAGGGGCTATAGATACTAGAAGAACTGGTATATTGGATTGCAGCATTAGAAATAGATACTGTGCCTGTAAGAGGCTGGTACGCCTCCGTGTGGCCGCGCCTCCATGTGGCCGTGCCTGTGGATGCGTGAGCGTGCACACGCCCCGAGACGAAGGCAGAAGAAGAGGACTGACGTGCGCGCGCGCGCACAGGTGAAACGGAGCACGGCATCATGGAGGAGAGATCCGTGTGAGACGCGGGAAGCCCTGGCAGGGCTGCAGGTAAGTGGGGAGCACGCTGAGAGCGGCGTGACTCCCCGTTCGTTACAGTACCCCCCCCAATAGGGGCGACCTCCGGGCGTCCATGACATGGCTTGGAGGGATTCCTACGATGGAAAGCCTGGACGAGTCGAGGTGCGTGAAGATCCCGGTGGGGAATCCATGAACGTTCCTCTGGTCCGAACACGCTCCAGTGGACCAGGTATTGTTCTCCTCCTCTGGAAATCCTAGAATCCAGGATAGACTGGACCTCGTACTCCTGTTGGCCTTGGATCAGAAGAGGAAGTGGAGGAGAAGTGGTCTTAGAAAAGCGAGGACTCTGAAATGCTGGTTTAAGCAAAGATACATGGAAGACTGAAGGAATCTTCATCGAGGGTGGAAGGCGCAGGCGATAAGCCACAGGATTAATCCTCCTGACCACGGGAAAGGGGCCGAGGAACTTGGGTGCTAGCTTCATGGTAGGAACCTTTAGTCGTATATTCTTGGAAGAAAGCCAGACCCTGTCTCCTGGAGTGAACTCCGGGACCTGGCGTCGAAGGCGGTCTGCCTGGAGTTTCTGTCTCCCTGTGGCCACCTTTAAGTTCTCCTGAATCCTCCTCCATAAGTCTTTCAGCCGGGAGATGCACTTGTCAACCGCTGGTACTCCTGAGGATAGAGGGGAGAAGGGTAAACGGGAAGGATGAAAGCCACAATTTATAAAGAAGGGAGATTCTTGAGTGGAGTCATTGCAAAGGGAGTTAAAAGCAAACTCGGCCCAAGGAAGCAGATCCACCCAGTCATCCTGTGTATCGGTAATAAAACATCGAAGGTATTGTTCCAGGTTTTGGTTGGCCCTCTCCGTCTGCCCATTGGTCTGTGGGTGGTATCCCGAGGAGAATTGTAGTGAAATACCCAATTTTCGGGAAAAAGCTCGCCAAAATCTAGACACAAATTGGGACCCTCGATCAGAGACGATGGTTGAAGGCACTCCGTGAAGACGAAAAATCTACTGGATGAAAACATCCGCAAGCCTGGAGGAATTCAGAAGACCCCTCAAGGGAACAAGGTGCATCTGTTTGGAAAAACGATCAATTACCACAAGAATCGTATTCATCCCTTTGGAGTTTGGGAGCTCTACGATGAAGTCCATAGAAATATGGTTCCAGGGACGGTCTGGAATGGGTAAAGGAAGGAGAAGGCCTGCTGGTCTGACCCGGGGTACTTTGTTGCGAGCGCATGTGCCACATGCTTTAACAAACTCCTCCACATCCTTAGCCCTCTCTGGCCACCAGAAGGTACGTTGAACAAGGTCGTTGGTTTTCCGTATCCCTGGATGTCCTGCCGATTTAGAGGAATGGCACCACTCGAGAACCCTCTTGCGGTGTTGGGGTGCCGTGTAGAGTCTTCCCTCCGGAACCTTGAACCCCATCGGAGCCTGTGATTGCTCGGATTGAATCTTGTCCATGATATCAAATGAGTTGGCGGACAGAATACATCTAGAGGGAATTATCGTCTCTAGCTGTTCTTCAGACTTCTGCAAGAAACTGTCGAGACAGGGCGTCCGCCTTCAGATTTTTGGAGCCAGGAATGAAGGAGATGAGGAAATTGAACCGTGAAAAGAATAGTGCCCAGCGGGCCTGTCGAGAGCTCAAACGACATGCCCCTTCTAAGTAGAGAAGGTTCTTATGGTCTGTGAGTATGGTTATGGGTGTCTCCGTGCCCTCTAAGAAGTGTCTCCACTCTTCTAATGCCAATTTGATAGCCAAAAGCTCCCGGTTCCCGACATCGTAATTCCGTTCTGCGGACGAGAATTTCTTCGAAAAGAAGGCACATGGGTGTAGTCTGGCTAAGGGAGAAGTCATTTGGGACAGGACAGCCCCAGCCCCGATGTCAGAGGCATCTACCTCCAGGGTAAATGGAAGTTTAGGATCTGGGTGGGTGAGGATAGGGGCAGACACAAAAGCCTTTTTTAGAAGATTGAATGCCCGTATGGCGGTTTCAGACCATGATGAAGGATCTGCACCCTTCTTGGTGAGAGCAGTTATGGGAGATACCGTAGAAGAAAATTGCGAATAAAGCGCCGGTAATAGTTTGCAAAACCTAGAAAGCGTTGCACGGCTTTGAGGGTGGTCGGACGGGGCCAGTCCAAAATAGCCTTAAGTTTTTCTGGATCCATATTGAAGCCGGAGTCAGAGATAACGTATCCCAGAAATGCCACGGACGTGAGATGAAACTGGCATTTCTCCAATTTCGCAAAGAGATGGTTCTCCCGGAGGCGTAACAGCACCTGTTGGACGTGTTTGATGTGTTCTTGAGTGGATTTAGAAAAAATTAGGATGTCATCTAGGTAGACGATAAGAAATTTGTTAAGAATGTCCCGAAAAATCTCATTGACGAAATCCTGAAAGACTGCAGGTGCGTTGCACAGACCGAACGGCATGACCAGGTATTCATAGTTGCCGTCATGGGTGTTAAAAGCAGTCTTCCACTCGTCCCCCTCACGTATCCTTACTAAATTGTAGGCACCTCTTAAATCCAGTTTAGAAAAGATAGTAGCTCCCTGAAGACGGTCGAAGAGTTCCGGTATCAAGGGCAGCGTGTAGCGGTTCTTGCGCGTGATGTTATTCAAACCCCGGTAATCGATGCATGGACGCAGAGAACCGTCCTTCTTTTTTACGAAAAAGAAGCCTGCTCCGACTGGGGAGGAAGACTTTCGGATGAAACCCTTCTAAATTCTCTGCAATATAAGTGTTCATGGCATTAGTCTCTGGGAGAGAGAGAGGATAGGATCGTCCTCTGGGAAGAGGTGCCCCAGGTAGTAGGTCAATCGGGCAGTCGAAAGGACGGTGTGGAGGTAGAACCTCGGAACGTGCTTTGTCGAACACATCGCGGAATTCCAAATACACAGAAGGTAAGGAGTCAACCTTCTCTGGCAGGGTAGACAACCCACCAATCTTCTGGAAAATCCTGGTACATGTCTTGGCACATGGAGCACCCCACTGGATGGGTTCCCGATCCGTCCAGTCGATGCGAGGATTATGGACTTGGAGCCAAGGAAGACCAAAAATCAGCTCAACAGAGGGAGTGTGTATAACATCGAGGGTAACGTCGGCGACCTGTAGTAGAAGAGGCACCGTCTGTAGCGTGATGAATTCCGGCTGTAGGGGTCGACCGTCAATGGCCTCCAAACCTACTGGCGTCCTTCTACTGATAAGTCGAATATTGTTCCGTCTAGCAAAGCTTTGATCGATGAAATTGCCTGCGGAACCGGAGTCTATAAATGCCCGTACTTGAGTCTGAAACCCCTCTCCAGACAGTGTTACTGGCAACTGTATCCGGGTGGGAAGGATGTCTTTGATGATGGGAGAAAGGGTCAGTATTCCCAACGAGACTCTCCGGGATCTCATTGGGAGTTGGCGTTTCCCGGCTTGTTGGGACACTGGAGTAGTACGTGACCGGAATTGCCACAATACATGCAGAGGCCGGCATTGTGCCCGACGTTGTTTCTCGGCAGAAGACAGCTTGTTACCTCCCAACTGCATTGGTTCCGGGGCACCCCCGGATGGGGGTGTTGGAGACACGAACGATGGAGCAAGAGGCCTTGAAACCCGTTGACGGTAACGAGAACGTTCAGTCCTCCGCTCCTGCAGACGCTGATCCACCCGAACGCACAGATCGATCAAATCCTCTAAGTCAGTGGGACGTTCCTGCGCCGCGAGCTCATCCTTTAGGGATTCGGACAGGCCTTGCCAAAACGCTGAAGATAGTGCTTCATTGTTCCATCCTGTCTCAGCAGCAAGTGTGGAACTCCACAGCGTACTGGGCGACGGAACGATCTGCCTGGGTTATGTGATGAAGAGAGGATGCTGCCGTTAATTGCCGTGCAGGGGTGTCGAAGACTCTTCGGAACTCATGGACGAAGAGGTCGATGTCCTGTGTGATGGGTCCTTGTTGTTCCCAGATGGGAGAAGCCCATGCCAGCGCCTCGTCGGTGAGAAGAGCCACGATATAGCCGACCCTAGAGACGGAAGAGACAAAACGAGAGGGCGAGAGTCGGAATTGGATGAGGCATTGATTAAGGAAGCCCCTACATCCTTGGGGATCCCTAGCATAGTGTTTGGGAGCAGGAATACGGGGTTCCAAAGCAAACGGAGGTGCTGGAAAGGCTGTTGCGGAGGCTGTGGAAGCCGTGGGTGAAGATTCCCGACTGGAAGCTCGGACTTGAACGGTAAGGGAATGAAGGCTCTGCTGAAACATATCCATCCACCTATCAGCTTGTTCCAGATAAGTCTCTAGCCTGGTGAAGAGATTCGTGTGGGAATTTAAAGTACGCTCCACCTCAGCGGGGTCCATGTTTGTAGGGCTGAGCATAATGTCAGGACGAGCTCACCACAAACGAGGCGGGACCGCGGTGCTGAGGTGGGATAGGATAAAACGCCACCCACAGCCACGTGCCTGTGTGGCCGTGCCTGTGGATGCGTGAGCATGCACACGCCCCGAGCCGAAGGCAGAAGAAGAGGACCGACGTGCGCGCGCGCGCACAGGGGAAACGGAGCTCGGTGTCCTGGAGGAGAGATCCGTGTGAGACTTGGGAAGCCCTGGCAGGGCTGCAGGTAAGTGGGGAGCACGCTGAGAGTGGCGTGACTCCCCGTTCGTTACAGCTACTCTCCAATCCTGACCTTGGCAAAGTACTCCAACGATCCGCTACTCTCCAATCCAGACCTGGCAAGTATAACGATTACTCTACCTTCCGTACTCCTGACCCAGCTTGCAAGACTAATCTACATCCTAGGCACACCCGCGTGGCTGTGGGTTGACGTTTCTCAATTCCCTACCTCAGCACCGCGGTTGCACTTCGTTTGTGGTGAGCTACGCGTTACAGAGAGCTCTGGAACGTCTGTAGTACATGACGCTCAGTGCGACTAATCTTGGTGAGCCGATGACCTTCAGCTCTACCTGGCAAGACTATTGGTGATTTGGTAGATGGTGCTTCACCAGTAAGTGTTCTATTGTATAAGAACAATATATTCAGAGTATAGTCCCAATGTCCATAATAACTGTATAATTACAGAGATCACCCAAGGGAGATTAAGGGACCTAGTGGTACCCACCTGGCTACCACAGAGATTGGTCACCTGGTAAGTAATTACCTACCCATTGATCTAAAGATCAATAAAACAGCAGGCACTGAAAAGGTAAATACAGAGGGGCTGTTGCCCTTTACCTGACAGTGAAATTCAGACAGGGAAAAACTCTGCAGCGTGCAATCCTCAATGGTAGAGATCAAGATATGTAGAAGGAAAGGAGCACAGCTGTGCTCCTTTCCTTCTACACTACCTGGCAAGACCCAGTATAAGGGTTCTTGAACCAGCGGTACATAATTGGCAGCAATATTACCCGTTGGCTGTATGTGACCAGCTATAATATCTGCTTCTATTTTCCTCATCTCTCGTGTAGCCTCGTCAAAACTAAACACTCCTTCCGCCCACCAATCATGAACTATGGCCTCGGTCTCGAGTAAGAACCTTGTGCGGTTCATAAAGTGTACATATCCCTGAAACCCATGATGCTACCATAGTAGTGAACTAGCGGACTTTGTTACAGCCAACCCTGTATGTGAGGTAGTGTCGGTAGATGTGGAAATATCAGATGTGACAGACATAGTATACAGACACAAGGTTCAAAACCCTATACCTAAACAGTGCAGCCAATCTCTCAGTGGAAATAACTTTTCCCACCTATCCTGGAGTTGCCAATACTTCACAGACCTGGCAGAGGAGCTTCTCATTCTGCTAAGGGCATGCGCGAACGTAGCACCTTTGCTTCTTAGTATGTGGGACCCGGCCCCTCTACCTGGCAACAGCAATCTGGGCTGGCCACCATTTGCCAAACTGCCTGGACTTTACACTAGGATGGGGGTACTTGAGGGACCCCTCCCAACTTAACACCTTAGGGACACTGAGCCCTTTCAATTCCGGACTTTTACAGACATTGTGGCATCAAGCCAGCGGGATGCCTTAGAAGTCCGGAGCTACACATCCTCAGCTCATTTACATTGAGTCACTACGCATACTAAGTGGGGTGCTACAATAAATGAGTGTTTCCCTGTCTCCGGTGTCCTGAATGAAAACCCAAATATGCCTATTTCGGTTAATACACTATTTGAGGAGGACTTTCATTCATCAATTTTTATAAAAAGTTATAAAAATTACGTTCTGGTCGTTTTATATGTTCCTATCTGAACTATGTGCACAGCAAGTTTCAGAGCGCAAGGAGCTTTCTAACAAAAGTTAGCAAACAGCCGCTTTTATTCCTTAAGCGCTGAACTTAAAAATATTTTTACTCTCGCCACCTTATGCCTGCTGAGAGATACTCCGAACCCCTACACTGGGTCCTGGGAGTTTGGGCATATCCCGGGGGGACCCTGGAATGTGATTTCCCCCTGCCCGGTCTTACTGTTCTGGTCTGTGCTGAAGCAGAGAGATCTGGCAATGAGCCGCTAACTGCTTCCTAGGGAGGATTTTGTCTGGTGGTCTGTGTCTGTGTCTTCATATCCCCAGGAATCTGGTAGGATTCCTGGGTACAGGTTTCGGTGTAACCAGCAAGTCTGGCCCCCTTCTACCCAAACACACCCTGACAACATTTTACTGTAAAATCCCCCCTGAAACTCATGCCCTGCGCTAGTTAGCACTCCCGGAACAGAAAAACACACACATACAGTACATCTTTATTCAAATACAGTGCACATGCCATAACTGGGTTGCAGAGCTGACACTTCAAACTCCCCAATATGGCTCAGGGGCACCCAGCTAGGCATAATACCTTTATTATTGGCCTTGGTATTCCCTCACCGTCACAGCAGTGTCTCCTCCTCTCTTCATATTAATGTCATGTAGCAGTGTCTCCTCCTCTCTTCATATTAATGTCATGTAGCAGTGTCTCCTCCTCTCTCCATATTAATGTCATGTAGCAGTGTCTTCTCCTCTCTTCATATTAATGGCATGTAGCAGTGTCTCCTCCTCTCTTCATATTAATGTCATGTAGCAGTGTCTCCTCCTCTCTTCATATTAATGTCATGTAGCTGTGTCTCCTCCTCTCTTCATATTAATGTCATGTAGCAGTGCCTCCTCCTCTCTTCATATTAATGTCATGTAGCAGTGCCTCCTCCTCTCTTCATATTAATGTCATGTAGCAGTGCCTCCTCCTCTCTTCATATTAATGTCATGTAGCAGTGCCTCCTCCTCTCTACATATTAATGTCATGTAGCAGTGCCTCCTCCTCTCTTCATATTAATGTCATGTAGCAGTGCCTCCTCCTCTCTTCATATTAATGTCATGTAGCAGTGCCTCCTCCTCTCTACATATTAATGTCATGTAGCAGTGCCTCCTCCTCTCTTCATATTAATGTCATGTAGCAGTGTCTCCTCCTCTCTACATATTAATGTCATGTAGCAGTGCCTCCTCCTCTCTTCATATTAATGTCATGTAGCTGTGTCTCCTCCTCTCTTCATATTAATGTCATGTAGCAGTGTCTCCTCCTCTCTTCATAATAATGTCATGTAGCAGTGTCTCCTCCTCTCTTCATATTAATGTCATGTAGCAGTGTCTCCTCCTCTCTTCATATTAATGTCATGTAGCAGTGCCTCCTCCTCTCTTCATATTAATGTCATGTAGCTGTGTCTCCTCCTCTCTTCATATTAATGTCATGTAGCTGTGTCTCCTCCTCTTCATATTAATGTCATGTAGCAGTGTCTCCTCCTCTCTTCATATTAATGTCATGTAGCTGTGTCTCCTCCTCTTCATATTAATGTCATGTAGCAGTGTCTCCTCCTCTCTTCATATTAATGTCATGTAGCTGTGTCTCCTCCTCTCTTCATATTAATGTCATGTAGCAGTGTCTCCTCCTCTTCATATTAATGTCATGTAGCAGTGTCTCCTCCTCTCTTCATATTAATGTCATGTAGCAGTGTCTTCTCCTCTCTTCATATCAATGTCATGTAGCAGTGTCTCCTCCTCTCTTCCTAGTAATGTCATGTAGCTGTGTCTCCTCCTCTTCATATTAATATCATGTAGCAGTGTCTCCTGCTCTCTTCATATTAATGTCATGTAGCAGTGTCTCCTCCTCTCTTCATATTAATGTCATGTAGCAGTGTCTCCTCCTCTCTTCCTATTAATGTCATGTAGCAGTGTATCCTCCTCTCTTCATATTAATGTCATGTAGCAGTGTCTCCTCCTCTCTTCCTATTAATGTCATGTAGCAGTGTCTCCTCCTCTCTTCCTATTAATGTCATGTAGCAGTGTCTCCTCCTCTCTTCATATTAATGTCATGTAGCAGTGTCTCCTTCTCTCTTCATATTAATGTCATGTAGCAGTGTCTCCTCCTCTCTTCATATTAATGTCATGTAGCATTGTCTCCTCCTCTCTTCATATCAATGTCATGTAGCAGTGTCTCCTCCTCTCTTCATATTAATGTCATGTAGCAGTGTCTCCTCCTCTCTTCATATTAATGTCATGTAGCAGTGTCTCCTCCTCTCTTCATATTAATGTCATGTAGCAGTGTCTCTTCCTCTCTTCATATTAATATCATGTAGTGTCATGTAGCAGTGTCTCCTCCTCTCTTCATATTAATGTCATGTAGCAGTGTCTCCTCCTCCCTTCATATTAATGTCATGTAGCTGTGTCTCCTCCTCCCTTCATATTAATGTCATGTAGCAGTGTCTCCTCCTCTCTTCATATTAATGTCATGTAGCAGTGTCTCCT
This sequence comes from Ascaphus truei, assembly GCF_040206685.1. NCBI lineage: Eukaryota > Metazoa > Chordata > Amphibia > Anura > Ascaphidae > Ascaphus > Ascaphus truei. The sequence goes on along the minus strand of NC_134484.1, from coordinate 204,539,681 downwards.
CCTCTCTTCATATTAATGTCATGTAGCTGTGTCTCCTCCTCCCTTCATATTAATGGCATGTAGCGGTGTCTCCTCCTCTCTACATATTAATGTCATGTAGCAGTGTCTCCTCCTCTCTTCATATTAATGTCATGTAGCAGTGTCTCCTCCTCTCTTCATATTAATGTCATGTAGCAGTGTCTCCTCCTCTCTTCATATTAATGTCATGTAGCAGTGTCTCCTCCTCTCTTCATATTAATGTCATGTAGCAGTGTCTCCTCCTCTCTTCATATTAATGTCATGTAGCAGTGTCTCCTCCTCTCTTCATATTAATGTCATGTAGCAGTGTCTCCTCCTCCCTTCATATTAATGTCATGTAGCAGTGTCTCCTCCTCCCTTCATATTAATGTCATGTAGCTGTGTCTCCTCCTCCCTTCATATTAATGTCATGTAGCAGTGTCTCCTCCTCCCTTCATATTAATGTCATGTAGCTGTGTCTCCTGTTCCCTACATATTAATGTCATGTAGTAGTGTCTCCTCCTCCCTTCATATTAATGTAGTCTCTGCTCCTCCCTCCCGTCGCCTCCTCACAACAAGATGGCGGCCCCTGCAGCAGGCGGAGGCCCGGTCGGCTCAACGGGCGTCAATAGCGGGTGTCCTGGCGGCTTGGCGGGTGTTACTGGCATGACCACGAGCAGCAGCGTTAACCCTTTCCTGAGCGACTCCGAGGAAGAGGAAGATAACGAGGAGGAAGAAGATGATAACGAGGAGGAAGAAGATGAAGACGAATATATGTCCCCCTCAGATCCCCGGCCATGTCACCCAGCCCCCCGTTTCCACCCTCCTGAGGATGGTGACCCTCCCGTGCCCGGTGCCCCCGCCGCCGCCGGTGCCCGCAGCCTCCCGGGGGGCGCTGAGCTGTGCCGGGTGCTGCCGCTGGACGCGGTGGCCGCGCAGTTGCTGCGGGATCAGCTGCTGCTGACAGCGCTGGAGATGCACACCGAGCTGCTGGAGAGCGGCCGCGAGCTGCCCCGCCTGCGGGACTACTTCTCCAACCCGGGCAACTTCGAGAGGCCGGCGGGGGCAACCCGGGGGGACCCCGCGGCCAGTGCCATGTGCACCGGGGGCCAACTCAGTGAGTGATCCGGGGGCAGGGGATACAGGGGGCGTGTATGCGTGTGATGTCTCTATACAGTATGTTCATGCAGAGTTATATGAATGTACATGATATGTCTTTATCTGTATGACATATATTCATGTAAGTGCTATGAATGTACAGATGTGCCTGGGGCTTTGTGGTACAGTCAGATACATAACTTAAGATATGGGTGTGTTTACATACCCTGTGCATATACAGGAATGGAAATGTAATATTTTCGAAAATTATTATACATCTACACTGTGTGTGTATATATTGTCAGAATTGGACCCTTCACATAGCCAGCCAATTTGTGCTATTATTATATTGCTGCTTGGTCAGGTGGAGAATGACAAGACAATTGCAGGTACTGTATCTCTTGGGTGCAATGTCCTAACATTACTGTAAGGTCCCCCAATAAGCTCCAGGATCCAGACTATTCTTGATCATTTATTATATACTTGACCGTTTTAATTTTTTCTTTCTTTTGGGTGTGTAAAATAACTTGCTGTTTGGTAGCAGAATCCCGAGTGCCAGTTGAAACCAGCATTGCAGATTTATAGGTGCACTCGATTTTAAAGTTTTACCCACCAGATTTAATTCTTAAATATGTTGGGTAAACTGGGGCACTAATAATGTAAAGAGGTACACGTGTAATAAAGATCAAGTAGAGAAAAGAAATCAAATAAAATGTGAGTGGCAAATATAAAAAAAAGCTTTAAAGAAGCGGAATATAGAATAGTATTTACCAATATTGGCTTGCATAATGTAATATTTGTTTTTGATTTTAGTAGGTTTTTTTTTGGCATTTAATTATCTGTGTTGTTTTTTTTTTGTTTCTTTAACCTAAGGTGCATTTATGCTATTGCCTTCTTCATGTAGGATCACCCCCTGATCCTGACTTCCAGAGTTATGTCTCTGTTGTATTCTTAATTTCCTCTCCAGCTGTCAGTTCCTATTAAATTCAGACTGGACTCAGCCTGGGAAATCAGGTTGAGGGGCTTTTCCTTTTAATGTAAACAAATTTAGGAGAGTTGTTGGTTGAATTTATTTTTTAGAGCCATCCTTTTGATCCCTTTTAAAAGTGTGTTGTATATTGAGACAGAGTATCTATGAAAACAACCTCCCGCATCTTCTTTATCTTTAAAGGAAATAAATCATAAGGTTACATTTTTCCGCTCATCACGTTGAGCGGTATGTTGAGTCTGTGTGTCGTCCCATCTTTCAATACATAGTAATAACCTTTAGGAGAGTGCAACATTGTTAACGTTTTTATTACACAATGAAGTTGCTATTCCGGCCAGTTTCAGCCGAGACCCCACATCAATTGGGGGTTTCGTCTGAAAATTGCTGCTTTGGAGTATGTAGAATTGGCTCCTACATTTCCCCCCCAGAAAAATAATCTTACTGTAATAGACTTGGAGGTGCAGCATCTGTGACACTGTGAGTGCAACAGGTTTTCCCCATGAGCAATATGTAATTACACTGATGCTGCTGACTGTTTTATAGTGGCTTCCAGTTTGATGTGAAACAGATTACGTCTAAAATAGTATAATGGTACACCAAGGATTTAATAGCCATGAGTACATTTACATGTCCTCCACAGGTTCTCAAACCGGCTCATACAGTCATGCAGTGGTTAAGCAGCAGATAAGGATTCTGGGTAGTGACATGCAAATAAGCACTCAGTGGGTGTGTCGCCTAGCTTCCTATACATTCTGTGCATGGATTCCTTAGACCAGGGGAGCGCAAACTTTTAATGCTGCGCCCCCCTTTCTCTCTCCCGCCGGCTCTCGCACCCCCCTCCCCCCGCCTACCTTCATCCACATCAAATGGCGCCACGTTGCCATGGCGACGTGTCACAGCCGGCTGAATCCCGGTAAGTAAACAGTTGCAGAGGCCTCACACGATCACCCGGCATTGAATTTAAATGCCTGGGGGAAGAGCGCAGGGCCTCGGCAACTGCCCGTGCCCCACAGCAAAGTTTCCCGCCCCCCCCTGGGGGTCGCACCCCCCACTTTGTGCACCGCTACCCTAGACTTTTTGTCTGCTACATTTTACCGCGTGTATATCTAAGGCAGTGGTTTCCAACCTTTTCTCACTCTCTCTTTTTTTTTTTTTTTTTTTTAAGGAACCCTTTGTGAAATTCTGAGGAACCCCAACCCTCTCTAATGGCGTGTCTGAGATTAAATGTGTTGTAAGGAACCCCAAACCTCTCTAATAGCGTGTCTGAGATGAGATGCAATGTAACTGCTCATCCAGGCTGAGCGAGTGCGCATGCGCGATCAAATACATTGCGACAATATGTTTGACAAGCGTGCCCATGAGCGCTCAGCTGCTTTGCGAGACAAATTCTTTTGAATTTGTCGTGCTTGCCCTGGTCACGTGCGCGGTTCAGCCAATGAGGACGAACCGCTCACGTGACCTCACGGGCATGCCCCCCTGCACGCGCAAATATGCTGGACACAAATCGCCCCTGCTCTCACGGCACGGCGTCCGAGCAAGAGCGCGCTTTTTCCCAGCCTGGCCACGGCCTAAGGAACCTCAACCCTCTCTAATAGCGTGTCTGAGATCAGATGCATTGCTAATACTTCGTCTATGTTTGGTACAATTTTAAAATTACCCAAAAATGACAGGGAACCTTTTAGGGATGCCCAGGGATCCCAAGGTTTCCCAGGAACCCTGGTTGAAAAACAAAGATCTAAGAGATCATGCTAATCTAATGGCTGTAGAAGCTCGCTAGGAATATTATGACTTTCTTTGTGGTCAGCTGGAAACTTCTCCTGTTACATTCACATTAAAAATACTAAATGTAAAATGTTGATCCCTCTTGAATATTTTTAATCAGCAGCTGAAAACTGAGAAGATATTATTACTTGTGGCACTTTAATTAAATGAGTTTGCTAGCCTTCTGATCTGAAACGACCATTGTTACGATCTGACATTAACATGCCCTCATTCATGGCCCACTTATGATATGTTATCTTTCTGTGGGCCTTGTACTGTGTATATCTCCTGCTCTATTGTTTACAGTGGTGTTGTTTTACCACCACAGAATTCCAAAATAAATAAATAATGAATGAATGTAGTATCCAGGTAAATCTTTACTGCCCTCCTGTTGTATGCCCCTAGTTTGTAATGCATAGCCATAAATATCCTTGTTTTTCTCTTTTTGAGCCTTGCATTCATAGGGCAAGATAGAGGGGAAAACGTTCTGCTGTCACCGTAAAGATGCGCTTCTAGTGCCGGCGACGCAAAGTTGCGTCAAAACAAATGCATTTCTGCCGTCGCGTGCGCTTATAGTAAGCGCGATGCGACGGACCGACGCTTGGTCGCGATCGCTGCAAGTCATCTCAATTTGATTTTTCCAGCGACCGTAGCCTGACGTCGCCGTCACTATAAGCGTAGCCTTAGGCCTAAGGCTGCGCTTATAGTGACGGTGATGCGGCAAAACAAATGTATTTCCGCCGTCGCGTGCACTTATAGTAGAAGCGACGCGACGGCTTGGTCGCGATCGCTTCAAGTCAATTTGATTTTTCCAGCCACCGCAGCGTGACGTCGCTGTCGCCGGCGACGGCACAATAAGCCTTTACACATTCAGGATGTATTTCCCTGACATTTGAGCTGAGACCTTCCTAGAAATCTTCTAGTTACACAATACGGGGGTACTATGTATGCAGTGCCGCGTTTGGTCAAAAACCCTCTCTGACGTCAAGTTGGGTTGGGATTTCAGCGAAAAACAGCCTGAACAGCTGCTTTGGCATACAGTATATAGAATTACCCCCTTCACTGTTTTCCCCATGCCCCAAACAATTTTTTCAAATATTTTTTTAGCTGTGGTGGGGCTGTTTGGAGTTTCTAAAGAGGCTATTATATGCTGCCCATATGCAGTCCCTTCAGTTGGGCTAAAATAATCGTATCATACACAGCACTCGGGTCCCCCTGTAGTTAAGTGTATCGGAGTACAGCCTTTTTGAATCTGCAGAATTTAATCTAGAAAATGTAAAACTATGTGAGCGAAGTGGAAAGGGAATTAAAGGAATTAATTGGTGGCCTTTTTTTGTTGTTGTTTTGTGTTAGGCCCTGAAGCATTTGTTTAGTTTTCTAGTTTCCTGGCTTTGGCATATGAAATGTAGCACTGACCTTTTAATGAAACCAGGAATGCCGTTTTTCTGAGCTCTCTATAATAACAGCCACACACATACACTACATGTTGCAAATATATACAGAAGCAGTAGTGTAATTCTCTATGGCAAAATACAGCCAAGATAACATTTTACAAGCACCACCACGTCCCCCTATTCTGAATGCTGTGAAACAGTCTTTCCCCATTTAAATAAATGGAGCTGAAATCTTGGCAATCAAGGGGAAGACTACGATACGGCAGTACCTACCATTCTAGTCAAATGTTGTTACCCCAGTGTCAGGATGAGAGACCCCGAAGTGCTGCTTGATGAATCCCTTAAAAGGGCTGTTCAACCTAGCGGGACAAAGAAAAGGGCTACTTGGCTTTCTAACAAAGAATTTAATCACCCTTAATGTAACTGTCCTAGTTTATGCATATCTTGTGAGAAACAAAATTCTATATTTTCTCTGGGAACACTGTATTCATGCACACCACCGACTTATGTTAATCAACTAATTATTATCTCTTCATTAGTCGAACAGAGCACAACAAAAATGATATATGGGATTTTCAAGTCTGTAAACGGTCTCATCGACAAAATACATTAGATGAAGATTGCAAAGGTCTTCAAAGCATTTGTTTACCCTGGAAAGGTAACAGTAAAACAATATGCAGGCAAACCCCGCATTAACGTACGCAATGGGACCGGAGCATGTATGTAAAGCGAAAATGTACTTAAAGTGAAGCACTACTTTTTTTCCACTTATTGATGCCTGTACTGTACTGCAATCGTTATACACGTGCATAACCGATGTAAATAACGCATTTGTAACAGGCTCTATAGTCTCCCCGCTTGCGCACAGCTTCGGTACAGGTAGGGAGCTGGTATTGCTGTTCAGGACGTGCTGACAGGTGCATGCGCAAGCTGCTGTTTGACTATTGGGCGATATGTCCTTACTCGTGAGTGTCCTTAAAGCGGGGTATGCCTGTAATAATTCCTCCCTCCGATGCCTGCTTCAGGTGTCTGTGTCCTAAGCTGTAGAAGGACCATTAAAAAAAAAAAAAAGCCGCTCTCACGCCACTCTAAGGCCTGGTACCCGCTGCGCCCGGTGGCGCAGGCGGCCGCACGAGCGTTCCCCACCAGCAGGGGAATCCTCCCGAGCCGGTCCCAGTCCTCCCTCACGGCACACTCACTACACGCTGTGACGCGTCAGCCGCTAGGGGATTCAAGAGAATTGTAATCCCACGTGGTGTGGCTGTGAGCCAATGAGGAGGGGAGGCTTCGGGAGGAGGGGAGGCTTCGGGGAGCGGGGAGGAGAGTGTGGAGGGAAAGCAACGTGAGTGCCTGTCTGTGTGTGTGTGTGTGTGTATGTGTGTATGTGTATGTGTGTGTCTGAGTGCCTGTCTGTGTGTGTCTGTGTGTGTGTGTGCCTGTGTGTCAGCGTGTGAGTAGGGCAGCCCGCAGCAGCCTCCTGCAGCCCGGGAGCCCGAGCCCGTGGAGGGGGGGGGGGGATGTAGCGGGTCCCTCTGCTTAAACCACGCCCCTCTCCGCTTAAACCACGCCCCTCCCTCCCACTCCAGCCCTGGCTCCCGCTCCCTACAGACCGCATATCGCGGTCTGTGTCTGTCAGCGCCCCGCCTGTCTGCAGTGCGGGCGCTGACTGAGGGAGCGGGGCCTTAGCCTTAGCGTCCTCTGGTGTGTTCAACCACGGGCTGCCATCACGCCGCTACATTTAACGTATTAAAGATGGCATTGTACAGTACTTGGTTCACTGTTGTCCTATGAGGGACTACCCTTTAAAGTCTGCATAGTACCAGCATTAACCCTTTGAATGCCCAATGTCTTGGCTACGTGTAGGGGAGATCTGGCCGAGTGAGGAATGGAAGAGGGAGGTCAAGCAGTGGTCACGTAATTGGCAAGTACCTGAGGGGCTGTGGAGCTCCAAGGGTTAAACATGTCTCAGATGTTGAATTTCCTGATTTTGCAGACATTCAGGGCTTTGAACATCTAACTAGATCTCTTTTTTGGCAGAGGGGTTAGTGGGGCACAATTGAAGTAGGCTCTCCAGCAATACACTTTTCTTTTTTTTTCCTTTGCTCTATTCCCCAGTTGATGCCAGGCAGCAGTGACCAACTTTACTTCATAATCCAGTCTCTGGCAGTAATGTGACTGCAAACCATGGGGCATGTTATGGGCAGTCAGTAGTTGGGTTACCATGAAGTTTATTCAGGCTTTTATGGTCAATGGTACGTTTGTGCTTGCTGGCTGAAAAAGAGACTACTCCCTAAAATGGTAATGTTATTACTAATAACACAATCGGTTTCGGAATTGTGAAATGATCATAGTGCCGTATGCTCTGGTTGCTTGGTATGATCTGTGTACAACAACTGCGAAGAGACTTTCATGAAGCATAAAACATATAATAGAGCAATTGTATCATTGTGTAGGGCATCATGTTTAGTTGCAGGCAGGGCAGCAGGTTTTGTTCCCCTGACAGTTAAGGCCTCGTTCAGGGTGGCAGAGACAGGAGGTGGAGAGCGCCCGTCCGCGTGTGCGCGGGCAATGTGTGCACATCATCTCCAGCAGACCTTTGCTAGCGTTGAGGAGGCAGGTCTACAGACCTCAGCTTAGGGATGGGTGTTGCTCTGTTCAAATCATTTTCAAGAATGATTTGATTGGCTGCCGAAGTACCAGTGACGACGCTGCAGCTTGAAAAAACAACTTGAGTTGTTTATGCAAACTGTAGCAAGCGTCAACTCTGTACTTCGGCGACAGGGTAGCTTCTACCCTGACAACTGATATTGACTTTAAATACTTTGTTTCGAACGTGCGCGCGCATGTCGCGAAGCAGGCACCCTGAACGAGGCCTTAGTGATGCTTCTAAAGATAGCCTATTAAAGACCCATGATCAGAGATGTTGGTGCGACATTGCTTTTTGTGATGGCTTAAATCAGGGGTGCTCAAGCCCCCCCAACAGGTCAGGTTTTCAGGATATCCCAGATTCAACACAGGTGGTAGCCAAGATTATTACAGACGGCCACCTGGGCTGAACCAGAGACAGATTGAGCCACCTCTGCTGAAGCTTGAATATCCTGAAAACCTGACCTGTTGGGAGGGGCGGGGGAGTTCAGGACTGGAGTTCAGCAGCCCTGGCCTAAATCTTCCTGGTAGGATTGTTGCATACACTGCACTGGCATGTCATCTGTCAGTTGCATTGGTACTACAAATGCAAGTATTTATTTGGCTGCAGATTCAAACTAAGTGCTGTTTTATGATCAGTTTTTTACTGTGACAGTGAGCCCCCAAAACACTTGGAATCCTTAATGGTATCTTTTCTTTCCCTCTGCTTCTTCCAGTTGCCTTCCCTCCAAAGAGAGCAGAAGTAGATTGAAGGCCACAGAGAGCACAAAGCATACCTGTATCTGTTTGGGATTTACATGATGTGTAATTGGTCAACTATAGTTAGTATAGTTAGTCATGTTATGATGCAAGGTGATTATCTTCAGATAATATCACCACTTTTACAAGATTATTTAATTATTATAACTTTATTTCCTATAGCTCCTTTCTCCCAATGAGACTCAAAGCGCTTTACAATTACAGTAGAGTGCACGGTATGCAGCCAGGATTATTACAGATAGTCCCTGCTCAGTAGATTTTACAATCTATGTTTTTGGTGCCAGATGCACAGAAAGGAAAAAGTGACTTACCCAAGGTCACAAGGAGCTGACATGGGGAATTGAACCAGGTTCCCTGGACCAGTGTCATTGTTTACAGAGTCAGCAGCTTTACTCACTGAGCCGTTCCTCTCTCTTATAGTGTGAGTGCCTCATTGCTTTGAGAATGACCACAAATCTCCTGTCAGTATTGTTGCATGCACTGAGCTGTTGGCACGATTCCATGCTGCTCCTCTAGAAGAGGAAAGCCAATGTATATGGTTTACTGACCAACCTGTCGACCACCATTTTGGCAATGCATTCTTGTATTTTCTGACGATGGAAGGGTTATTTTCGATGACCTGCATATTGGAAGCACACTGACTCACTGACTCATTTCAGTAAATGCTTCCTTTCGCAAGTGTTTGGTACATGACCTGCAGAGTGGGAGTTTTCTCCAGTGCATGGGGTTTGTGCCAAATGGTTGCAGTCACATTGCTGTGTGTAATTCAGACGGGATGGGGATGGGGAAAGGGAGAAAGGGAGAAGAGGAGTGTTCTTCCCTTTTTTTTTTTTTTTTTATGTGATCTTTCAGCCTCTTCAGATATGGATAGATACATGGAGAGTTATGTGGAAGCTAGTTGGGATACACTTTATTTTGAAGTGTACAGTACCACTAATACAACACCACCACCTACTCTTCGTATATTTTGTTCACCTTTTGCAGCAGGTAGATTTTGGAGAATGCTGACTTTTTGATCCACATGTAGCAGATTCTATTGCACCCATTAATTCAGTGCGATGCGTTAACGCTACCGTGATATTTATTGTAAGAAATATGGAGAAGACATTTTAATGTGTGTTCTTTCTAACATGCAGAGTGTTATTTCTTGCATTACCGGGAGTAATACCGCCACATCTGTCTGGATTTACAACATTGAAGTTCCTGATCCTGTTTCAAATGTCATTCAATTCTCACCTGCATCTTTCAAAAGCCCTTAAATAAAAAGGCCATTGTTTCTTTAAGTCCTCACTCTGTAAGCTACTCACTGTGCACCTGTTTTTAAAGTGAAACTGCTTTGCTGGGATCTACCTAATTCTCATAGGACTAAAGCTCCATGGAGACAAAAAAAGCATCAATTAGGCGCATGCGTGCACCCGCTGGGTCAGAATTCTGAAAGCACTAAAAGTCCTTCATGAAGACGAAAAAGTGATCGGGCACCGTTTGCTCATGCGCAGAGAAGTTTAATTTACAACGCCCGTGCTCGGCACACGCCCGGCCTTTTTATTTCTTGAAGATTTCTGTATAGCATGTACAGTACTTGTATACGAGGATCTACTTCACCCCTTTTTCTGTATTCTAGAGACTTGGGGACGCACTCGATATGGTAACAAGCAGTTAATGAAGAAATAACTGTTGTGTCGTTCGGCTTGTCATGTTAAATGGGGGACCCAAAGATTTTGTTTGTCATTTGTCCTTCACTGAACATTTTTACACACAAAGCAAATGATCATTCAAGCAGACCGCATGTTCTGCATCTAATTTTGGGATCTCTTGCAACTTGAGGGGTGTGGGGGGCTCTGCTTATGTTGCCGAAACATACATCTGATATGTATTTTGAGACTTTCTTGAATAAAAAACCCTTTATGTAACATTTTCCATAGGAAGTAGGGCACAGCACATCGGCACAGAGCTGCTTTGATCATGTACTGCTGAGTTGTTATATCAGGCATTCTGCTGAATTTGCTGTGAATCTTATTCAGTTTATGTTGTGTGTTTCCCTCCATCACAATATATATGCAGATGGCAGTATATTAATACTAGTGTCTAGTTTGAGGAGTGGAGCTAGCATTGGCATTAAGCAATTCTGAGATGGGTTTGTTATTATATTGTTTGACACACACAACCCCACTGCCAGTGGTGCCAGTGACAACTACATTGTTCTTCTTCTTTGCATTTGCTGAATTTATTAATCACATACTTAAAGCAGCAATACTACACCCCTCTTCTCCCCCCCCCCCCTTATTTCTACCCTTTTTTCTATATGTAAAGTATGTCACAAAGTATAATTCTACATTCTTACCTAAGATGGCAATCATTTGGTGCTCCTGTTATAAATCTGACAAAATCCTGATTGTGTGCCTAACGAAATGGCTGCTGTTGTGCTGCAGTCTGTGAAATACTGCAGCTGATATGTAACATTATATCACTACATTTTACACATTATTGTTACAGCTTTCATAGTAATGGACAGTCTGCTGTTGTAACGCTCGGCCTGCCCACAAGCCAGACGAGACCCCGGGACTGAGGTGGAAAGGAGTAATACCACACACCTACCAGTAAACGGGGGCGCGGCCGGAGTGTGGAAGTAGCGTAGATGGTCCTGGTAACTTAGCGTGTAAATGGTACCGTACTTAACAGCTCCGGCGGAGAAGAGTAGAGTTCGTAAGCCAAGGGTCCTGGGTTTGGAGAGGGCTGCGTATACGATTGTCCGTAAGCCTGGGTTAAGAAGTGGAGAGAGCAGCGTCGTTGATTGTCCGTGTGCCGTGTCCGAGGGTAGTAGACGTCTGCAGCGTAGAAAGTCCAAAGCAAAGTTCAAGGGGTTCCAGAAAGCAGCGTAGTAGAGTCCAAAGACAAAAGGTCAAATCCAGGGAGCGCAGCAGAATTTCCAGGGACAGGAGCAGACACTGTAAGACAAGAGGCCAGGCAAGAGCAGACAGCACCAAGGTACAGAAGCTATGCAGAGCAAAGAGGAAATGGTGAAGAGGGATTAAATAGGGAGCTGGGACCAATCGGAGAAAGGGGAGTGACAGAGGAGCGGCCCGAAGGAAGACCTGATGGGAGAGCAGAGAGTGAAGGTTTGGAGCCAATGGGAGTGAGGGGAGGAGCGGAGGGACGGACAAGGGAAGGAACAGAAAGGGAAAAAGACCCTGGGAGGCGTAGCTGAAGACGGAGGGGAGTGGAAGGTACATGCGCCGCGTCAGAGGAGGCGGAGGCTAGGAGAGACCTTCTGGAGGGTCTGGGAGTGGAAAGGAGAAGGGGAGGAGCAGAGGGACGGACAGGGGAAGGACCAGGCAGGGCAGAGGCACCTGGGAGGTGGAACTGGCAGGGCAGAGACATGCCATGCGTGTGCGCCGCGTCAGCGGGGGCGGAGTCAGACGCCTGGCACCAATCAATTTCGGCCTGAGTCCGAGGGTGCAGGGACAGCAGGCAGCAGAGGGGAATGCCGCCGGGGAGCATGAACGGCCTGCAAAAGAGATAAGGAAGCGCTGGGCGTGGGTATACTCGCAGCGCGGATCCTTACAGCTGTTTGGAACACAGCAGCTGATCTGTTTGTGATACTTTGTTGCCAAAAGGCAGAGCTCAAAAAGGTGTGTGTACGAACCTGTTTCAAAAGAGGAAGTGTATACTGTATGATTTTCTAAATGGTTGCTATAGCAACCAAACGATGAACAGTACATAAAAGAATAATTAAAATGACATTAGGCGTTAAAAAAATAAATGCAGACCGTATTCTCTAATACTACAGAACTGATTTATCATTTAAAAAAAAAAAACCATAGGATTTTTCATGTTTTGCTGCTTTTAAGGTGTTCTCTTCGATTTAATAATGGTGTCATAACGACGTGTCATTAGTTCATCTTGGTTCAAGAAAGGACTTTCCCTTTTGACATTTTAAAAAAAATATTTTTTGGTACGCTTGTGCCTTACCTTTTAAGCTATTCCATTACATGTCTCAAGTTTTATTGTAATTACTTTGCAATTTGTCGCTGGTCTCTCTGACAACGAAAGGTTAAGCGGAAGGTACTGGCAAAACCAACAGATGGGTTATCCTAGAAACCTGCTAACTATGCAAGTAAAAAGAACATGTTGCTGCAATTTCGATTACCAGAACTATTTAGAGCATTCAAATCTTTAGCTCGTATGCTCATTATCGTACACGTCGCCTACATTACCCTTTTCCAACTCCAGCTGCTTTTTTAGAAAGCATGATCGCTGTACAGGAGTCCCACTGTCAAGGCCCAAACAATATTGAAACTAGCACTTCAAAGCACACAGCACTAGCTTCTTCAATAGTGAACACCACCCGATGACGCATTTCGTGACATCGTTTCACGTCCTCAGCAGGAAGGGTTCTTATCATTGATTGCGGGAATATGCTGAAAACGTGCTGCTTCAGGACAGAAGTGAGCGCTGCTGTAGGTAATGGCTGCATTACTGCATAATATAAATGACCGTAAGCAGTATACTTGGCGTAGGAATTGTGTCTGGCTTCAGAAGAAATGTTTCATTGGAAATATACAAATGAAGTGCTGGGTACTGAAGAAAAACAATCTCTCCCTACAAGTCTAAGGCTGAGGACCCGCTGCGAACGGCCGCGTGTCACCAGCCCCTTACCTCCTGCCTGTCTGTGCCCGCTGTCTCCTTCCGATGAGGCTCACTACGCGCTGACGCGTCAGCCGCCAGGGGATGCAAGGGAATTGCGATCCCGAGAGGTGACGCGTCAAGTGGTGCGCTGGTGAGCCTATTGGCGCCGGTGGCTGGAGTGTGCTTCCTCCACCTCCAAAAAGGTAGGGTGTGTGTGTGGGGGGGGGGGGAGAAGGGGGAAAGACGGACCGACGGGGGGGGGAGGGGTGTCGGATGAACGGATCCTCCGCTCAAACCACGCCTCGCGTTCCCAACAGACCGCAGGTAGTGGTCAATTGCCTCTCAGCGCGTCACCCGCGTGCAGTGCGGGCGCGCTGACTGGGCAGCGAAGCCTCTGCCTAATTCAGCTGCAATGTTGTGTTTTGTTATCTGTTTTAATCTCCTATTTTTTTCCCCCTGCTCATTTATTTATTTTATGCCTTAAAAAGCCCAAGCCCCTAAATTTCTCTCACTTTATTACCACTGTTTTAGTCTTTAAAGAACCTCATGTTAGAAGCTCAGGATACGTTTCTTTGAGACGCTTCTCTGAAGTCTGCTTCAAAAACAGTTCTGTGCTGTCTGGTGGGGCAGAGCAAGTTAGAATAAACACTAGAAGTTGCCATGTGAACACTCGGCGACCTAGTTTGGGCCTTTTTATCAAATAAAAATGAAATAAAAAATGGCTAAAAACAATCGAGTTGGTAATGTGCTTTAAATGGCACCATAATAAGTTTACGTTTACAATAGATCATTTTAGGGGAGGATTTTTTTTATTTTTTTAATTACATATAGTGTGCCTAATTAATTCTGCTGCTCCCTATACACATACAGGATTGAGTTATTACCTGTGCTGTGATTGACCTAGGAAGAGCTGGTTACTTAGTGGTTTTGCTTCTTGGCACTACTCTTTCATTACGAGCTTGCACTGCTTTGCTCTATAGTCATTTCCGGCTCTTGGCATTGGAGTGATTAATGTGACAGTACTTTGTGATTGACCCCAAAATACAGCAGAGGTGGATAAAAGCATTAAAAAAAAAAACTTAGGAGACAGAGTTATTTGGAGTGTGTGTGTGTGTGTGTGTGTACAGAGGGAGGGGTCCCCCCAACCCCGGGGTGCCACCCACCCCCACCTGTCACAGCAGCTAGCACACGCGCACACTGACTCTTGGACAGATTCACTCCTCCCTTGCTCCGCTGTTTGCTCACTTCTCCCTCCCTTCTCCTCCCCACCGCTCTGCCTGACTAAAGCTAAGCTCATGCACTCTGCTTGTTTGCGAGAGTGCGAACTCATACCTTGCCACGCGGTTGGAGCACAGAAGCGATCCCTGCTCATAGTGCTGACGGATACGCGGGGCGTGGTGGGGGTTTGACGGACGCGTCACAAAGCTGCTTCGCCCTCATTGGCTGAACCAGCTCATGTGACTTCTCGCAGCAGCACGTGAAAAAGCAATTTTTTTTGTCTCTTCACATCATAGTCGCGCCAGCGCGCTCCGTCATGCACACGGAGCGGCCTCATAGGCACTGGCCAATTTGAGGTTTGCACACAAGCGCAATCGCTGGCTGTATAATCTCAACCGAAGAGTGACCAGTCAGACACCACTGCAACCTATAGTTTGAATCCGGGGAATGTGGTTTAATTCCCAGTGTCGGCTCCTTGTGACCTTGGGCAAGTCACTTTATCTCCCTGTGCCTCTGGCACCAAAAACATAGATTGTAAGCTCATCTGGGCAGGGACTGTCTGTAAGAATCCTATGTGCTTTGTACTGTGCACTACAGGCATACCCCGCATTAACGTACGCAATGGGACCGGAGCATGTATGTAAAGCGAAAATGTACTTAAAGTGAAGCACTACTTTTTCCCACTTATCGATGCATGTACTGTACGGCAATCGTCATACACGTGCATAACTGATGTAAATAACGCATTTGTAACAGGCTCTATAGTCTCCCCGCTTGCGCACAGCTTCGGTACAGGTAGGGAGACAGTATTGCTGTTCAGGACATTCTGACAGGCGCATGCGTGAGCTGCCGTTTGCCTATTGGGCGCTATGTCCTTACTCGCGAGTGTACTTAAAGTGAGTGTCCTTAAAGCGGGGTATGCCTGTATACTGTAATTGTGACCCGCTTTGAGTCCCATTGGGAGAAAAGCGCTATAGGAAAGTTATTATTATCCTTGTGCTAGCAGAGCAGGATAACTTGTGCTGTATGCTGGCTGTGGCGGTGACTTGTCGGTGACCTAGATCAGGCCTGCTCGTGCCCCCCATCTGCATGGTAACGTGACGCCACGTGACCCCACGGCGGCATTATCTCTCATATTACTACTTTTCATATTCACCTATTCTTGGTGTTTTCATGATCATTGTTATATTTGACGTATAAATGACAGTCGGTAATCATTCAAAGAAAGTACATTTTGGCGCACTCGCAATAGTATTTTTTTCCCACTTTTTTTGCAGTGAATACACAAGTGAAAAAAAACGTGCAAAAGTGAAAAATAAAAAATAAAATACTAAAAGATAAAATAACAAGTGGTGCTCGCAATCTATAATAATTGTCCGCTATCTTCTCATTTCAAATTTTTTTTTTCAGCAATCTCGGCGTGACGTTAGCGGCACGTGAGTGGTTCAGCCAATGACGGCGAATCGCTCACGGCCACGCCTCCGCCACGTCGCCCCCTGTACAGACGCCTGCACTATAGCTAGAACTACGGCGACGGCTGACGTCACGCAGTCGCGTCGCCAGGACTTTAAGTGTAATTGGCCGCGATCTTCTCATTGCAATATTGTTTAAACAACCATAAATCGAGATGCAATATTCGTGTTGTGTGCATCTCGATTTATGGTTGTTTAAACAATATTGCAATGAGAAGATAGTGGCCAATTATTATAGATTGCGAGCACCACGTGTTATTTTATCTTAGTATTTTATTTTTTATTTTTTGCTTATGCACGGTTTTTTTCACTTGTGTATTCACTGCAAAAAAAGTAAAAATAAACTACTATTGGAGTGCACCAAAATGTACTTTCTTTGAATGATTGCTGACTGTCAGTTTTTCATTTATATGTCAGATATGTTGGTTTGAGTACATAGGTTGCACCCCCTGAATTAAATTAATTATTTATTAGTTCTTTCTAAAAACAGCTAAGTTGCGAGAGCGGTGTGTCCTGTTCTCATATATATCATTGTTATATTTGCATGTGTTCTTTATGAAACATGAATGTCGTACAAAATGTACTTGAGCGGAGCATTTCGCCTTGGGCTACGCTTGTAGTCCTGGCGACGCGACTGCGTGACGTCAGCCGTCGCCGTAGTTCTAGCTATAGTGCAGGCGTCTGTACAGAGGGCGACGTGGCGGAGGCGTGACCGTGAGCGGTTCGCTCTCATTGGCTGAACCGCTCGCGTGCCGCTGACGTCACGCTGCGATTGCTGGGGAAAAAAAGAATTTGTTGGACTTCAGCGACCGGAACGTGGTTGCGCCCACTAAGGACTGCTAGTACTTGCTTTGCGGCATTACACCGTCGCTTTAGCCAGGACTATAAGCGCAGCCTTAGGTTTGCAGAGCTTCTAAATACATTTAAATTATATAACCATCATTGATATTTAAATTCTGTTGAGACGCTAACACTAGCCATACTTGAAAAACAAGTTGGCACTCCTCCTTAGTCTGGAACAGCTTTGTTCTTTTCTATAAATGTGATTAACTACACTTTTTGTGTTCCTGGCTCATTTTACTTCTGAAGTTTTAACACAAGCTCTTTTTTTTTTCTGAAGATTTCAAATGATCCCAAAGCCAAGTGAGACACTTTGCTTTTATCCGGATGTAACCCGTGCTTTAGGCTTCCGTATAATGATGAAAGGCGCAATGACAGAAAAGCAGCTTTTATCAAGGACGGTCTAATTGGCTTATTTTTTTTTTTTTTTAGACAAACGCAACTATTCTTACACTTTGGGTTTCGGCTGCTGCTGTTTCTTTGCATAGGAAACAAATACGCCTTTTTATTTGAGGCCTCTCAATGGTGCAGTTTTTGCCGGTCTTGTTTTCCCTACGCTTTTCCCGCCACCCCGCCTGGTTTTTGTCACAGAGCCAATAAAGATAAGTTGATAGGGTGGAGAGTGGAACATTCCCTGTCCAAACTCTTATTGAACAAAGGGAGCAGCCAGAGGATATCAAACCCCTCCCAAGTTTTACTTCACCAGGTTTACATACTAACTTTTCAATATTTTTGGGTTCATCAAAATGTGTTTTCACAGATTTAACCTGTAAAACATGGATCTCCTCTTACCTCTCCCATCGTACTTTCAGTGTCTCTCTTGCTAAAACCTCCTCTGTCGATCTCTCTGTGGGGGTACCACAGGCTCTGTCATGGGGCCTCTTCTCTCTTTAATCTCTCTAGGGGACCTAATCACGTCTCTTGGGTTCAAATATCACCTCTATGCTGATGACACACAAATGTACTTTTCTACCCCTGACCTTACACCTGCTGTACAGACCAAAGTTTCTGAATGTCTCTCTGCCGACTTGAACTTATCATGGCAAAAACAGAGCTCCTCCTACTTGCTCCCAAACCTGGCCCTACTACCTCCTTCCACATTACTGTTGGAAGTACGATCATTCACCCAATAGCCCAAGCACGCTGCCTAGGGGTCACACTCGACTTCTCTCTCATTCTCTTCTCACATTCAAATGGTAGCTAAAACCTGTTGTTTTTTTTCCTCCACAATATTACCAAGATACGCCCTTTCCTCTGTTCGACTGCAAAAACTCTGACACAGACCCTCATTCTCTCCCGTCTCGATTACTGTAACCTCATACTGTCTGGCATTCCTGTCTCCCCTACAATCTATCCTAAATGCTGCTGCCAGAATCACTCTACTATTTCCTAAATCTGTCTCGGCGTCTCCTCTGCTGAAATCCATCTCCTGGCTTCCTATCAAATCCTGTATAACGCACTCAATTCTCCTCCTCTTCCTCCTCCTCCTCCTTTAAAGCTTTACACTCTTCTGCTCCTCCTTACATGTCGGCCCTAATTTCTTGCAATACACCACCCCGACTCGGCTCAAGGATGTCTTCTCTCTACACTTTTGTATCTAAAACCCTCTTCTGCCTTAAACTTTTCTCACTGACTTCCCCACACCTCTGGAATGCCATTCCCCTCAATATCCGACTAGCACCCTCTCTTTCCACCCACCTCAAAACACCCCTGCTTAAGGAAGCATATGAGTAGCTCCATGGCTGATAACACCTCATATATAAACCTTTGCCCCTTGCAGACACACTTACCAGAACACCTTCCTACTGTCTCTGTACGTTTTTCCTACCAACCAATTCGATTGTAAGCGCTTTGCAGCAGGGACTCTTTCCTAAATGGGACTTTTGTCTGAAGCACTTCTACCCTTTGTGTTATTTATATTATGTTATTTATATGATTGTCACGTGTATTACTGCTGTGAAGCGCTATATAAATAAAGACATACATACACTGACAGATTTAAACCCGGTATCTTCACCAGTAAGTTTTTCAGAACCGGGGGTTCCCCAGAGCTGAAAACAGTCCTATTTGGCTCGGGGGGACTCCTGTTTCTCAACTTTTTTTTTCTTTTTTAAACTTATATTTTTATTAAGATTTTCAAACATAAATGGGAAAGGGAGGGGTACAGAAAAAAAAGAGAGGGGGGGAAACAACCATTTTGTATCAGAATTCTTGCAATCGACAAGTCACATCACATATCATACCACATTTTATCAAAGACATATCCTACACATCACTCCCAGATACTCTATCCTATTGGGGTGTTACTGCTAACCAACATCCCAGGGATCCCAGACTATCAAACTTCCTTGGGCGTGATTGGAAAACGAGGCAAGTTTCTCCATTTAATTGTACTTCGTTAACCCTTCTAATGACCTCTCTTCTGGAGGGCAGCAGTGTTATTTTTCCATGCTGCTGATACCGCGCACCTAGCCGCCGTTTAATATATGTAAAATTTATTTCTATGTGTATTTGAAGTGATTTACAACTTCCATAGGTTTAGCCAAGATGATTAAAATTGGGTCTCGGTTCCCGTCACATCTTCTACTAATTTCAAAACTGTCCTCCAGTATGTCTGTATTACTGGACAAAACCACCATATATGTGCTGGATTCCATATCTGTCCGCATCCCCCCCAACATCTATCGGTCGCCTACAGAAACATTTGCTTTAACCTTTTGGGGGTGTAATACCAGCGTAACAGAATGTTGTAAATATTCTCTTTTGTAACTGCATATAGATTTTTTACCCGCATTATCCCATATATCTTCCCAGTCCTCTCTTGTTATTTCGGTCTGGAAATCCAGAGCCCCACTGGTCCATATATTTATGGTCCGGGGCTTCCTTTTGGGGGATTAAACCTTGGTACAGGGACGAGATCAGACCTTTTTGATATTTTTTTTGTTTTGCGTAAATCATCGAATCGTGTGTATTTAAGGAATTCTTCCTCATAAAAACTCGGGCGCACAAAATGTCGGACCTGCATATATTTAAACACCTCTGTTCGAGGTAAACTGTATTATCTCATCAATTCCTCAAACGACTTCTTATATATTTATAATAAATCTCCCATCTCTAGAATTCCTCTGTCTCCAGGTTTCAATGTTCCGACCCTGAAAATCTGGCAAAAAACATGGATTACCGAATAGGGGTGGAAGTCTAGATGGAGTTGACATAACCTTATATTTCTTTTTTGCCAACTGCCAGATTTTCAGAATAAACCAGATTTACCACCGGCTCAGTCTGTCTCCCAAGCCCAGTCCTAGAGCTCGACCACAGCAGAATAGGTAGGCCAACTGGGTATTTAAGTGAGCTTTCCAGATCCACCCAAGCATAGGTCCCTCCTGGGGAATGCCAGTAAACCATTTGTTTCAAATGAGAGGCTATATAATATTTTAGAATATTTGGAACTTCTAGACCCCCTCCTTCTTTAGATTCCAGCATAATTGACCTGGCTATTCTCGGTTGTTTGTGTTTCCGTATAAATTGCATAATTCTATTCTGGATTTCTTTTATATTTGTTTGTGGGACATATATTGGTTATGTTTGGAAATAATATTGAAGTCTGGTGTGGATATTCATCTTAACCGCGGTTATACGCTGTATCCAGGAGATATAGTGAGAATTACAAGCTTGCAGATCCTTTCTAATCTTAGAAAAAAGTTTGGGATAGTTATATTTATATAATGAGTTAGTCCCTATTAAGGTATATCCCTAAATACTTCAGATGGGTCTTTTTCCACCTATGGTCAAAATGTTGTTTTAAGAACTCGACCTCCTTTTCCATTAACGTTAAGTTAGCGCTTCCAATTTTCCCACATTAACTTTATACCCAGACAACTCGCCAAACCTCTGAAGAGCGGATTGTAAGTTCGATAGAGATTTCAATAAGTTAGCTATAATAAGGATAATATCCGCGAAAAGTGATAGTTTGTAACACTCATCTTTTATGTTAATCCCTTGTATATTTGGGGAAGCTCTGATTGTGGCCGCAAGTGGTTCTATTGTCAAGGCAAAGAGGAGAGAGGGGACACCGCTGTCTAGTCCCATTCTTAATTAACAGATTCCTCTTCCCCCCACCCCCCCTGGGATCTTCAAAGTAAGCTGTTGGCATCTGGTAGAGGGCCTGGACCCCTTGTAAAAAGATCCCCGACAATCCAAATGCCTCCCATGTCTTATCTAGAAAATCCCATCTTATTCTATCAAATGCCTTCTCGCATCCAGGCTCAACAACATTGCTTTCGTCTTAGATTTATGTACCACATAAATCATTTTCCTTGTGTTATCGACGCCTGGCGTTCGCTTACAAAACCTTCCTGGTCATAGTGGATTCATCTAGGAAGTATTGGTTTCAACCTGTTAGCCAGGATTTTACTATAGATTTTCAGATCTGAATTGAGCAATGAGATTGTTCTGTAGCTACCACAACATAAGGGGTCCTTACCCTTTTTAGGGATCACCACTATATTAGCTTTCGTCATCTGTGGGGGGATTTGTTTTCCGCTGAGAAAATCATTGAATAAATCTAGTAAACATGGCCCTAGGATTCCTATTAAATTTTTATAGTATAAATTTGATAAACCATCTGGGCCCAGTGCCTTTTGATGGCTTCAATGAGCTAACCGCCCTTTCTAACTCTAACCGTGTTATTTTGCATTTAAAACGTTGTGGTCTTCCTCTGACAGGTTTGGGAGGTTACAATCTCTAAAATAGGCCTCAATCTGGGTTAGGTCTGGGACTTTAGCATTCGGAGTTGAATTGTCGAGATCGTAGAGATTCGTATAATATTTGTCAAATTCCTCTGCTATCTTTGAAGGGTTGTAAGTCACTTCTCCCCCTTTTAACCTAATAGCAGGGACCAATGCTCTCGACCTGATCCCTCTAAGTTTATTTGCCAATAAGCTGTCCACCTTATCTCCCTTATCATAATACGTTTGCTTGGCCACTTAAGGGCTTTCTGTACATCCTCTAATTGCACCTTCTAAGGCTTGTTCTATAGTAGGTGCGCGTGCCTGTGTGAACGCGCGTGCACGTGACGCACACTTTCTGTGTGTATGTTCCGTGCTGTCGGGAGCGACGTGAGTGTGGATTGTGAGTTATTAATTTATTATATATATTTTTTTTTTAAAAGACACGTTGGTAAGAATAAATTATTTATTAATAGCTTTCCTGCGCCGGCGCTGCTCCTCCCAGCATGGGGGAGCTGGCTCTGGTGAAGCAGTGTGTTTTTTAGCAGGTACACTGTGCACCCATACACCGCAACCTCCCCCCTGATGCACTGCGCCCCGCCCCCTCCCCCCCCCTCCATACAATGTAACGTTATGAATGTGGGATCAGTGCTGGTACTGAGACTTTTTAGGGGTGACATCCCTTTGTATTAATGTGCTGCATGAAATCCCATATTGTTTTGTGGATATAGAGTATTTCATATCCACCTATTACATGAAAGATTTCTGGTAGAGGCTACATGAGGCACTTGTTCCGCCATACATTACAGCGGCGCGAATACTTACTTTTTGAGTCTTCCCCGCTATCGCCCGGCTCCACGCTCACTGCCGTGCGCGGCCCTAGCATACAATGGCTGGCTAACCACAGCCAACTATAACTGCTGCGCGCACGGGCCCACTATATTACGGACCTTACGTTCTCCCCTTGCCTGGGTCAGGATTTTATAAATTTTCTTCGATGTTTTTTTTGTTTGTTTTTTGTGATCTAATTTTACAATTGTTTCTGTTAAAAAAATTTTGTTCTATTTTTATTCTCGTTCTGTGTGAAGTTATTGAGATGAGCTGTCCTCTGATCGAGGCCTTATGTGCCTCCTATAATATTGATGTTGATTCTGCAGAGCCATTGTTGATATGAAAATAATTTTTGAGTGCGTCTCCAATTTGTGAGCTAATCTCTGGGTACTTCAGTAATGAGTCGCTCTTTCTCCAATGGGGAATGATTGAGTCCTAGCAAATGGAGGATCGAACAGGATCACCACCGGGTCGTGGTCTGACCACGTGATAGGCCCTATATCTGAGTGGACCAATACCTCCAAAATACCCGTGGGTTATAAATATGTTGTCAGTTCTGGAGTACGTATCTTGGGGGGGTGAATAAAAAGAGTTATCTCTCTGTCCTTTTGTGAGCTACAAACCATATTCTTTAAGTAGCGGTCTAAATTTCTTAGCTACACTATATGTCATAGCAGAGTGTGATTGCTCTGGGTGGGTGGACTTAAACACATCCGGATCTGGTACCATATTAAAATCACCTCCCATTATCAGCAGTTACTATCGGCTATCTGCCCTAAATTCCACTGTTTCCCTTTAAAAAAATCAATTTGTCCCTCGTTGGGTGCGTATATATTCACTAACGTGATATGTTGATATGTTGGCCTGAAAGAAGCCCATGAGTCACTAGGAACATCTCTCCTTGATCTCTCAACCTCCAATGCCTGGAACGGATGTCCCGTTTAATCAGTATCGCAACCCCTCTTTTTTTTGCTAGTAAAAGGGTAAAATGCTATAGGGTATGTCCCGCTAAAAGTGTTTGGGGGTTCCCGAGTATCAAAATGCGTCTCTTGCAAAAAAACAATATCTGCTTTCAGGTTCCTAAATTCTTTTAGGGCCAGTCTACGTTTACCATTACTGTTGAGACCGTTAACATTCAGGGATACTAACTTCAATGGTGCTTGTCTAGTTATTTCCAATGTCGTGTCTCTCTCTCTCTCATGTGAAAGTTGTGAACGAAAAACTTTAATGGTTGTAGGGAACAGATGGGGATAAAAAAACAAAGGAAAGGGACTTTCCCCCTCGGGGAACTTGGGGAAAAACAAAAACAGCAAAAATTAAACTATAAAGTAAGATGTGTAACCAGGCACTCATCCCAAATTTGCGGGCATATGGGCCTACTGGGGGTGACCTGACGTCGGGCATGCAGAGCTCCCACCAATCCTGCACACCCCGCCTCTATCTGTTCTCCCTCCCCTGATTGCGTCCTAACCACAGCTTGATTAGAATTTAGAAGAACCTAAAAAACACGTAAATTCCTAACACCTGTGGAACAAATAAATGTATAAAACTTTTCATGTTAACATCTTCTTATAGGGATAGGCTTCCAGGCTAGATATATAAAAACCCGGATTCACATTTTATCTTTGTGTTTAATGTCTTTTAACATTAAAGTTTTCGAGCAGGAATTTGCTCTTGGTTTCTCGATAAGGCTTGGTGTCCTTTTGTATCTATAACAAGAAAAAAACAGCCCTTCTTGGTCTCCATTAGCTACTGCAGCGCATGCTATGGCGAACGCTGCGGGGACAAGAGCCGCCTCTCAATGGGGCTGGGCCCGCTGCGAGGGGGGCCGCGGCGCAGCAACTGTTTCTTCCATGCACGAAAATTGAGATGGACACGGGCGACTGAGGGCTAGGCCACACCCCCTGGTGGTTCAGCCAATGAGGGCGAACCTGCTGGGTGATGTCATGGCTGCGCCCCCATCACCCTCTGTCTTTCCCCCTGCACCTCACTGCAGACCGGGGAATTCGCTGCACGCCTCGCAGGCCATAGCCTATGTCTTTGGGCCTAGGCCCCCTCACCCATCGCTGGGGCACTCAATCCATGTGTTCACCGGTTTCGTCCATCGATCTGCTGTAGCAAACTGGCACCCAGGAAGCAGGCAACAGACTCCAACCTGTATATTAAACTGTCCCTGTAAAAGATTGGAAAAAGTATAGAGGGAGACAGGGAGAAAAGTGGAAAGAAAAGAGAAAACAAATATAGCTACACATCCGGGATATCTTTACCTGGGTTGCTGAATCGCTGGTCAAAGAGATGGCCGCGGAGTCACCGAGAGCACTCAAAGCCATCGTCTGTCTTGAATCTTTTATCTCCGGGCAACCGCACCCTCAGCCGATCAGTCATCATCCGTGTTATTTTCTCAAGGTCTTCGGTGCTGGCCCAAGCGGAATTGAAAGGCTCACCGGTAGCGAAATACCCTTTTCCTGGAGCACCGCCGCACCAGCACACCAACCACCGCTCACTCTAATGGCAAACATCACAAATTAACTTGCAAGCAACTACTCAAATTTCTCCTCGTACTATTACTCTCTTCAGCAGGTGATATTGAACTTAACCCAAGCCCTCCCTTTCCAACTCTGTCCCATACACCTCAGAATTCCCCCTTTAAATTCCAAAAAGGTCTATCTGTCGCCCATTTAAATATCCGGAGCCTGCTGCCCAAACTGGATGAACTAAGGACATGGTGCCTTATGCATAAACCCAAAGCCATCGTTCTTACAGAAATATGGCTAACCCCTAAAACTCCTGATGCAAATATCGCCATTAAGGGATACTCCATTTCTAGGAGAGATAGGTCAAAGAGAGGAGGAGGGGTGTTATTTTATATTGTAGACACCTTACAATTTACACTGTTTAATTGCCCCCAAGCCCACCCTCTTTTGAAATCCTAGTTGGCAAAATCTGCCTCCCCTATTCTAAGCCCATCTTGCTTGCTGGCATCTACCGCCCCCCTAAAGCCCCTCTACAGTCCGACTGACATCACCCAGTTTCTTGGCTCCATTTCCTCTCAGAATGAGAAGTGAGCTGCTAGTTCTTGTTTGATTTCAACTACAATTGGCTCGACCCTAAAAACCACAAAATCCAGATACTGTACAACTCAAGTCACTTAACCTAACGCAGCTCATTTCCCAACCCACACGGACAAACCTGAAATCTAAATAGGAAATATGAGGAAGCATATGAGAAGCTCGATGGCTGATAATTAACACCTCTTACATTAACCGTGGTCCCTTGCAGACGCACTTACCAGAATGCCCTCCTACTGTCTTTTGTACGTTCTTCCTACCAACCAATTAGATTGTAAGCTCTTCGGAGCAGGGACTCCTTTTCCGAATTGTTACTTTTAAGTCTGAAGCACTTCTTCCCTTTGTGTTATTTATATCTTATGTGTTATTTATTTCTTATTATTTATATGATTGTAACGATTACTGCTGTGAAGCGTTATGTACATTAAATGGCGCTATACAAATAAAGACATACATACAAATCGCATAACCATTCCTTGCTAGACTGGATTCTCTCCTCAAATCCCAGCAGAATCCAATCCTGTGGCATCCTTCCTGACATTTTCAGTGACCATGCAATAGTGTTCTGTGTAAGGAAAATTAAACCACCGCAATCAAGCCCTAAAGTTCTCCTCACTAGAACATTTAGAAACTTTAACCCACACCAGTTTCTGGCTAACCTTACCAACTGCCCTTGGCACAGAATAGATTTAATTCCTGACCCTGAGTCTGTGCTCGACTATTTCCCAGCCGAGTTCTTAAAATTCTGTGATACCCATGCTCCACTATGCAGAATAAGGGTACGGGGGGCCGGGGGGCCCACCTTCCATGGGTCACAACTGTATCACAGAATTTTTATTCCAGCCTTCTAACCATCACATCTTCTAACACATCATTAAGGAGGATATTACTCTGAGAAACCCCACTGACATTGCAAATGCATTCAATGACTACTTTGTGGGGTGTGCTACTAACTTATTAGCGAAATGCAACACAAACCACGAACATGAATCTCATCCTGGGAGTACCCCTATAGCCCCACCCCTCCCAACACTGCCCACAATTTTCAATTTGTCCCAGTATCCGAAGAGGAGATTACACAAGCGCTCCTCAAATTAAAACTAAGCAGCCAATGTGGACCAGGTGCCCCAGCCATTGCCAAACCAATTGCCTCCATAGTCAACTCTATCCTGTGTGCAGGCTATATCCCTAAGACCTGGAAAACTGCCAGAGTTGTCCCAATCTTCAAAAGTGGGGACACAAACTACAGGCCAATCTCTCTTCTCCTAATACTATCCAAAGTCATGGAAAATGTGTTCACTCCCAATTAAGCGATTACTATACCAAGACAAATTTCCCTAGCCAATTCCAATCTGGCTTTCGCCCCAAACACTCCACCGTAACTACCCTGCTAAAAGTTTGCAATGAAATCCAGTGTGGAATGGAACTGGGACAACTCACTGGTGCAATATTCCTAGATTTTGCAAAGGCTTTTGATACTGTTGATCATGCTATATTGCTGAACAAACTCCAGTGCTCTGGAATAGGGAAGCATGCTTTAAACTGGTTTCAGTCCTACCTATCAGGAAGATCCCAACATGTGTCCATCTCAGGCTCTAACTCCAGCCCCTTGGATATCACCTGTGGTGTCCCGCAAGGCTGTGTTCTGGGGCCCCTACTCTTCTCAGTGTTCATCAATGATCTTCCTACAGCTTGTAAGGGAGCTTCAATACACATGTATGCAGAGGACACAATCCTATATGCACACAGCCATAGCCTCTGACCTCGAACACATGCTTCAATCTGACTTTTTGAGACTCGAAAATTGGATTTCCCAAAACAAATTGTTTTTAAACACTGACAAGACTGTAACAATGGTATTTGGGACCAAGACTAAATTTGTAAAGCTTCCAGTTTATGAGCTACAGATCAGAACCAACGCTCACACAACCCTAACTCCTGTTACTAGTTTTAAATTCTTGGGCATATGGTTTGACTCCCACTTAACATTCGGGATGCACATAGATATCCTGACATCCAAAACCTATGCCAAACTCGGTGTACTTTACAGGAACAAATCCTCTCTAAGCCTGCCGGTCAGAAAGCGTATCGCACAGCAGATGCTAATGCCAATTATTGAATATGGGGACATAGTATATGGCTCGGCACCTCAAACCCACCTTAGCAAACTTGACACCCTCAACAATTCTATATGCCGTTTTGTTCTCCAATGCAACTACAACACACATCACTGAGAAATGCACAAATAACTAGATTGCGCCTAGACTCAAGGGATGACCAAAGTTCATCTCTCCTTTCTTGCCTTCAAATACTTTCTAGGCAAGTTACCCATCTATCTGAACAAGCTCCTCACCCCTACCATATGCAACACTTATCATCTGAGATCAGACGCCAAAAGACTGTTCATGGTCCCAAGGCTCAACAAAGAAGCTGGCCGCTCCTCCTTCTCTTACCGTGCACCCCAAATCTGTAACAACCTACCGGAGACTCGCATCCACCACCAGTTTAAGTTCTTTCAAAACTAAAGCTGTCTCATATTTTAATCTGGTCTGTAACTGTTACATACGCCTATAATATATATTATCTCTAACTGTGCATGCTATGTCTTGTATATAATGTGTATCCTGTTCACTTATGTAACTGTATTTCTACCATGTATTATTTGTCATCTTAACTCTATGCCGAGGACATACTTAAAAACGAGAGGTAACTCTCAATGTATTACTTCCTGGTTAAAACATTTTTATAAATAAACTCGACGGAGCCCTCTTCTCCTCTCAATTGTCTCCCTGGACAGATCCTGGAAAATCTGGATAGAATTGTTTTCATATTCAATTGAGCCAGTGTTTCTCAGCTTTTTATAATCCTTTCCTTGGTTGCATATTGGTGGAGTCTTAGGACCACATCTCGCTTCTTTTGGGATCCTCAAATCTCAGTCCCAGGGCTCTGTGAGCTCTATCCATCAGAAGATCGTCATCTTGTAAGCGGGGGTCAATTGACATAAACAGTCTCTTAAGATATATGGCTGGAGGGCTTTTGCGGAGACTGACTCAGGGACATGACGGATTCGTAAATTCTGCCTTCGCTCCCTGTTCTCTAGATCGTCTATACCATCCCTCATGCCTCTTATCTCTTCATTGAGATGCAGGACCTCATCGTCAGTATTTACCTGATTTTGTAAAGAAATGTCCATTTTATTTTCAAGCTCTGTACTTCTTTTAGCCAATAAAGAAACTTCTGTTTTAAATTCCTTTACAGCTCTATCCAGAGCTGACTGAAGCCTACTTGCATTTCTTATAAGCATGTTCTGGAGGTCCTGTTTAGTAATTACTGTTTCTCCCTCTGCCATAATCGCCCTCTCTGTCAGGAACAGCTCTCTCTATCCCCGCTCGTTCCCCCAGCTGATGCATTGTACCGCGGGACCGATCGGAGTGGCAATCAGGGGTTAATATGAATTCTGTCGGCAGAGTGCACGGAGCTTCCTTAGCTTGCGTGCATCCGTGATGACGTCACGCGCACCTTTTCCCAACTTTTTAATAGTAAATAAAAATATCAATTGTGAGCACATTCACATGTCTAAGACAGGTCTGCAACCCTGCCTTTCACCATTGTCTCTTAGCATATAGTGCTTTCATTGCAGCAATGGATTCTGGGAAATGACATGTAAATGAGCACACAGTGTCACCTTTTACTATTTTAACATGGACCCCCTATAATATTATGCCTTCCATATTAGGCTAAGGCCCCGCTCCTAGAGTCAGCGCGCCCGCACTGCAGACAGGCGGGGCGCTGACATACACAGACCGCGATATGCGGTCTGTAGGGAGCCGGAGCCGGAGCGGGAGGTGGGCGGGAGTGGGAGGATTGACAGGGAGGGGGGGCGTGGCTTGAGCGGAGGGACCCGCTACTCTCCCCCCCCCTCCCTCCCTCCACGGGCTGCAGGAGGGAGCTGCTGATGTTAAGTAAAACACACACACGCAGGCACTCATACATACACACACACACACACACACGCACGCAGGCAGGCACTCACACACTCATACACACACACACACACGCGCGCGCAGACACACAGGCAGGCACTCACGCACTCATACACACACACAGACAGGCACTCACGCTTTCACTCCACACTCCTCCCCGCTCCCCAAAGCCTCTCCTCCTCCCAAAGCCTCCCCTCCTCATTGGCTCACAGCCACACCACGTGACGCGTCAACGCTAGACATCTCCATTTTCTTGTGTCCCCTAGCGGCTGACACGCCACAGCGTGTAGTAAGCTGTGCCGCCAGGAGGGACCGGGACCGGCTCGCGAGGATTCCCCTGCTGGTGGGGAACTCGCGTGTGGCCGCCCGCGCCAACGAGCGCAGCGGGACCGAGGCCCAACACTGCTTTTCAGGTTAAAGAAGTGCAAAGTCAGGAAAACTACTCAGACGGTTGTCTCAACCTTTTGGGTCTCATCAGTGTGAGACGGTTATACTGGCTCTGTGATGTTAGCTAATAAAATTTTTGGCAAAAGAATGTAGGTTGTACTGCTCCTTTGAAATAATTTCTTTAGATCATTTTTTTTTTTTTTTGGAGCGTTTCTTTATAATGGTACTTTTGTTTCCCAACTGTATTTTTCTTTTACCCCAGGGCTTTTTTTTTGTCTTTCCCTGTCTTTCTGTATTATCTACTAAAATTGGCCATCTCTTCTGTCCCTCCATTGCAGTGCATGACATGAGGGATATGCTCTTCCCATCTGAAAATATCACATAGATTTCTGACCTGCTTGAGGTCTTATAAGTCCCTCCTATGCTTGTCTCAGGTCCGTTGTTTGTGACCTATACCGAAGGTGGACTGTAGTACTCTAGAGAGCTGCCATCATGCCCCTCTCAGCAACGTGTGATACAGGCCTTAAACCATGGCCGTCCTGCTACCACCCAGGTGCCGTTTGTTACCCCTGGAGACGGAGCTGAGTCCCCGTCACAGAGGGTGTGAGAAGATCCCAGCTGGGCACCGGGAATATTTTTGCCTCTCTGCACCCCCTGACAGTCTTTTCCCCCGTTGCACTCTGTCCAGGCAGACAGCTTACTTTCTCACTCTTATCATGCTACTCCCCATCCGGGTATCTGCATGAAAGTATTTAGTCCTGAGGCTTCTCCAAAGAGGCCACTTTCCTCTGTCAGCCAGTCCACGAAACCACGTGGTGCACAAGCTTGTGGGGTTGTCAAGGAGGAGCTTGAGGAGGAGACTGCCTAGACTCTAGGCCCTAGAGGAACAGGAAGTCCTGCTCACTGATATAAAAGGAGCGACACCCTCACCCCTCCACTGAAGGGAGGATTGCTTCTTTAACTTTTAGCAATGGTGATAACATAAGTTTGTTTGTGTGGCTCCTGGAGGAGCAACTGTTTCCTTTTATTCACACACATGGATATTAATGTTTCAGAGGTGGTAGAGGAAGCGGAATATAACTGGGCAATTTCTTACGGTATCTGGGATATATTTGCCCATAGCCTCCCTCGCTTCACATATTCATGCGTTTTTAAACCTAAGTGTTTAAAATGGGAGTGCTACATACATGCTAAAAATATAATGGCTTATCTGTGTGTGTGTGGGCGCACAAAGCGCTGTGACGCGTACACTGGCAGGGAAGACAAGCATTTTGTCTTGCCGTGATGCGATCACGTGGGCGGGGCGCACCAATGGAAGGGCAGATATGCCCCGATGTGGCTGCGCCCCTGTCCTAGCCCGGGCTCCCCTGCAGACCGCCGATTGCGGCCTTTATACTGTGCACGCGCCACCAGGACGCCAGGCGTGCGTGCAGCAATGAGGACGGGGGCCGTAGCCTTAGAGAATGAGACATTATAATGTTCTACTTTTTGTGTGGTGAATCTATTGAGCTGGGTGTAGTTAAATGTTTATTTTTCCTTCTCTTAAGTCAAGGCGCAGTGTGACTGATTTGTAAGTATGTCATTGAAGTTATCTTAAGGAATGCCGCGCTGTATATACAAGGGTAAATATTTAGCCGGTTAGCTTAACGAGCTGGGAGGTGTTTAGTATGATTCTTGAGGCCAGAACGCCAGTAGCAGATGGCAGTAGGGGCCGTGCTTTATCCTATTGTGCAATATACAGCAGGCATAAATTCTTTACTACGGTGCGGGGCGGTTATTTCTACTGCACAGAGCTACCAGTCTCCAACTATAATCTCTTTTCAGCGGTCGCAACAGCTACACACCCATGCCAATCCCAATATTTATATGAGGGTGATTTAGTTTAACTCCTGCAGTTATAGTGATGTAGGTGCTCTAACCACTTGAGTGCTTATGGTGTATGTACCCTTTTTGCTAGTAATGTAAGCCACCATGACCATTATTCTTAATATAAACCTAAATAAATCAGACTTTTTTTGACAGAATTTTTAGATTATATCCATGATGTAATATGATTATATTTCCACATATTACAAAAATGTCAGTCCAAATGCTAATATGAAGCATATTCGTTAAATTGAATCAAGCATGTAAATTTGAATCTGTAATAGATCCTTTATTCAATGTCAAATACACGTTCTGTATATCATTATGAACGCCAGCCCTAAAACTACCAGAACATCTAAGAATAGTATTTGTAAAAAACTGCTTCAGCAATGTAGAAGCACTGCAAACAGTGACCAAACAGTAAAAGATTATATACCTTCCTTAATTCAGCGTGATAAAAAAAAAATGAACAAGATAATAATTTGATAATGCATATATATTGTAAAACTACGATTTAACTAGGCTCTTATCACAGTTGCATCGATCGGTCTCTGAATGTATAAGATTTTGTAGGACCGTCCAGGCATCATACAGCTACTTGGGGGAGTAACACTATATTGTGGGATTTTGTGGCGTTAGACCCCACCCAAGATTAAAAGAGGTGGGGCATCTCCCTGCTTTAATTTCAGTTGTCGATAACTTTCTATAAAATGACCTTGGACCTGAGACCCCTCCCCAATGTTTTACTCCATCGCCATAAAATTAGATTTATAAGCCACAGGAGATAGACACACACCAGGGAATACTGGCATGTCACAAAGGGGACTGACTAACACTGAAGCTAATGGCTGATGCCAACCCTTTTATTTTCAAAAGAAAGCTCCTCGCTAATCTTTTAGGATTTTGGAAGAGGCTGTGAAATTCTATAATTCCTCCCCTCTATCATGTAACACTTACATTATGTAGCGTGACTTGTGTGGCAGCAAGCACTGTCAGCAAGCGTTCAAGGGGCTTAATCTGTTGCTCTGTCAGGCCAACCATGGTTTCAAGATTCTTCAGACACGTTATTAGACATTTAGCTCGAGTATAAATATACTGTATGTGTATAAATGTGTATGTATTATATATATATATATATATATATATATATATATATATATATATATATATATATATATATATATATATATATATATATATATATATATATATATATATATATATATATATACACATACACAGTGGTCGACAAATCACCAAAAAATCTACTCGCCGAACAAAAAAATCTACTCGCCACCTAGTACCACACGTGTGCTGCTTGGGCCAATAGGAGCTCGCCACGATGTTAAATCCACTCGCCCGGGGTGTGCAAATGTATAGGTTTGTCGAGCACTGTAAATATATATATTTACTATAATATAATATTGCCATGAAGCCCTGAAAGTCTTGGGTTTGACTACCCTGCTGTAAAATGCCATCACTTGTAGCCGATAAAGCAAAACATGTGCAGATTCATTGTAAACTAATAGGCCTCTTTAGTCTCGCTGGCAGGCTGCCCAGCTATGGTTATACACATTGTTTAAAGGAGGAAAACGCATTTACTGCCATCCACCTTAGGAGGAAAACGTTTTGGACATTAAGCAATGTTTGGTTAACCATCTACATTAACTATTGAGACACTTACAGTTCTTATATATTGGTATGCACTTCCTCGTTCTTCGGGCAACGCTGTACCAGCAGCCTCTGTGTCAACAAGCAATGAATGGGGCGTTCACAGAGCAAAGTCCTTTGTGTCTAAAGGAAGGTGATTCAGTTATATAGTTCAATTAAAAAACCAAAAACCTGTTCCATCTGTAGAAGCGGTAAACATGTCTGCATTAATGAGGCAATCCAAGCAGCATTTAAATATATATAATTTTATATTATAATATATAATATATATAATTTTTTTTATTAATACCTTTAAAAAAATAATAATTGTATATCTATATCTCTGAACCACGGTTAATTTTTTTTTTTTTTTTTAAACATATGTAGCCGGATTATCTTTATTCAAAACAAGTGACCTAAACTGCCGAATGATTCGTTCTCCCATCATTGATCAGCAAAATCCTGATTCCCAGGGTTCACTAAATGGCTGCCTTTCTGTTTCAAATCAATTCTTCAGTCAGTATAAATTAGCAGCTACAATGTAAAAAGTATGTGTGTTAGGTAGCACTCGACCAAACTAAATGAAAGTAAATACAATTCTGATATGGTGCACAGAAACAGAGAGGGACCCCTGGCCCCCTCAATACAATACTAAGTAATCTAATGGTTCCCAGTACTCATGAAAAACCAGACAGTGCGTCAGTAGAAAAATAACGATATATTCACGAATGTAGCACTACATAAGCCAACCCTATTCGGGGCTAGGTAGGAATTTTATATGGAAACAAGGGCTAAAAAATACATCGCAGGTCTAGAGGGAGAGAGATGGGGGAAATACAAGGGAAAAATAACTGAGGGGGGGAAAAAAAGGACAGGAAGGGGAAAACAAGGACAACGTATATCACACGTTCAGGTAAAGGTAATAAATTATAGGGGGACAACTTTTCGGGGACTACTGCGCCCCTTCTTCAGGCCCGTTCCCACAGACTGGAATAGTCTGTGGTACTTCCCTTAATCATGTACCTCCACCCAAACACACCGCAAGCAGTAAACGTATAACTAGAGTAAAAAAACTTATAACAATTACACTGCTTGAGAGGTGTGTTTGGGTGGAGGTACATGATTAAGGGAAGTACCACAGACTATTCCAGTCTGTGGGAACGGCCCTGAAGAAGGGGCGCAGTAGTCCCCGAAAAGTTGCCCCCCTATAATTTATTACCTTGACCTGAACGTGTGATATACGTTGTCCTTGTTTTCCCCTTTCTCTCCTTTTCCACCCCCCCCTCCCCTCAGTTATTTTTCCCCCATCTCTCTCCCTTTCTAAACCTGCAATGTATTATTTAGCCCTTGTTTCCACACAAAATTCCTACCTAGCCCCGAAAAGGGTTGGCTTGTGTAGTGCTATATTTGTGAATATATCGGTTTTTTTCTACTGGCGCCTTGTCTGTTTTTTCATGAGTTCTGGGAACCATAAGGGCTGGGACCCGCGGCGCGGGCGGCCGCGTGAGCGTTCCCCACCAGCAGGGGAATCCTTCTGAGCAGGTCCCAGTCCCCCCTCGCTGCTGGCTCACTACGCGCTGTGACGCGTCAGCCGCCAGGGGATGCAAGAAAATTGTGATCCCGAGCGGTGACACGTCACGTGGTGCACTGATGAGCCTATTAGCGGCGGTGGCGGGAGCTGTCAGACAGCTTCCTACACAAGGTGTGTGTGTGT
This sequence comes from Ascaphus truei, assembly GCF_040206685.1. Lineage (NCBI taxonomy): Eukaryota > Metazoa > Chordata > Amphibia > Anura > Ascaphidae > Ascaphus > Ascaphus truei. The sequence continues at coordinate 204,504,656 of NC_134484.1, read as the reverse complement.
GTGTGTGTGTCTTACCTTGCAGCAGCTCCCTCCTGCAGCCCGAGCCCGTGGAGGGAGGGGGGGGGAGTAGCGGGTCCCTCCGCTCAAACCATACCCACCCCCTCCCACTCCCGCCCCCTCCCACTCCGGCTCCCTGGTCCCTACAGACCGCATATCGCGGTCTGTGCCTGTCAGCGCGCCGCCTGTCTGCAGTGCGGGCGCGCTGACTGAGGGAGCGGGGCCTTAGCCTTAGATTAATTAGCAGCTACAATGTATTCATATGTTACTAAAGTGACATTATATATTGTTACAGTTTGCAGCTCAAACTGCTGAGAATATTGACATCAAATTATTACAAACAGGAAAGTGTTGCAAATATCTTGCACTGCTGGGGGAGGTGGGCTAAAACCTGCAATAGAAATCAAAGGATGCTCGGTATATGAACTCACTAAAAATGGCATTGAGTTGAATTGTAAAATAGAGGGTTATTAACATGGTTGTTGTGTGCTGGGCCCCACTTTTGGTTGCTATAGGGATCCAGATGCCACACAGGGGTATTTAAGCATGGACTATTGTAGAAGGTTAGGTTTCAAGAGGAGAGGAGCCTCGGTGAGAGTAGATGAGTAATGTTTCTAAAGTAATAGTATAGACCAAGCCCCCCTGTTTTATTATTTTAAAGAAGGGAACAGTACCTGTTGGGATCCCCGAAAGAAGTAATGGAATCCTGAATCGGTAATGAAAAGGTATATGGCACGCCATAGAGCGCGTCTGGGTGCCGGCGTTTCGGCACTAATATTCCTCCTCAGACTGTAGGGAAGCGGCAGTTCCTGAACAGGCAAAAGGTAATGGGTCCAGTGAGAAAAGGCCCGCCAGGATTCCCGTAGGGGACTCGGCGTAATCTGATGAACCCCGATGATGGCTCTGAAGCAACAAGAAGGGCCGGGTCACACACTTAGTTGCTCTAAGTCAAAGTACCTTCATTGCAGGGTTAAGAGTAGGCACTGATGGACAAACTGTATTCATGCATGTCTATTATTATAAAAAGAAAAGTAGAACAAGCAGCTTTCATAAGAAAGTACCGGCACTCCACAGGTCTTGCAAAAAATATATAACAAACTTTATTCGGTGGTTCGACGTTTCGATCGCAAACTTAGACCTTTGTCACACTTATGAAAGCTGCTTGTTCTACGTCGCGATATTGTCTCCCTGCAAAAGGTGGACCTCCTGCGCACCCGAGACATTTCCTTATTGCGTCCGATCATGTGACTGCACCAAAGTCACTCAGATTCTATTATAAAATACAGTACAATGTTAACGTGTATGAGCGGTCCCTATCCACAGGGATACAAATAAGTGACTGTTGTATTACAAAGGTCCCTGGCGCTCGTTATTCTATAACCTTGCTACCTCATCGCCCAGCCGCCTGAATCCAGCCACTAAGTCAAGATGACCCATGCAGAGTAGCCATATAATACACCCTGATGTAATCTCCCTAGAAAACGGGCAGGGAGGGATTCATATTTAAAAGCATGTACTTCGCCAGTATTGCAAGTGGGTAATTCTGAAACACAATCACTATATAGTTTTCATTAGACTCTCAACTTAAATACAGAAAATGATTTTTCTTGTAATTACCTCGGCGAATTGTCCTGCAATTGGTACCAGAATTTTGTTTCCATATTTTAATTCTGTCATGCGATTTAAGAATAAGGAATCCAATTATGGGAGGACTTTTATTACGAGTCACCGAACCATAACTTTTACACGTACATTATGTTTTTTAGTGCCAAAGTGATCAGCATCACTGTCTCGCTTCACAATATTTGTGGGCCATGGGGAAAAGGGAAATTAATTCACAATATAAAACATTTCTAGCCTTCTAAAAAAAAAAAAAAAGTTAAGATATATTTTAATGGCTTTTTAACCTGCCTGGCTGGTAGCAAAAGATAGATAGGATTGGTCAGAGCATTACAACAGCATCACATTTGATTTAGATATGACATACATTATTGTGCTTGATACACTATTTCATGCGTCTTGTACATCTTAATCCTCTTCTCTCCCTTATTGATGCTGAGTACTAGATCATTGGAAAATTTGTGAAGAATTTACTGAAGGATGTACAGGCATACCCCGGTTTAAGGACACTCACTTTAAGTACACTCGCGAGTAAGGACATATCGCCCAATAGGCAAACGGCAGCTCACGCATGCGCCTGTCAGCACGTCCTGAACAGCAATACCGGCTCCCTACCTGTACCGAAGCTGTGCGCAAACGGGGAGACTATAGAGCCTGTTACAAATGTGTTATTTAAGTACGTATATGACGATTGCAGTACAGTACATGCATCGATAAGGGAAAAAAGGTAGTGCTTCACTTTAAGTACATTTTCACTTTACATACATGCTCCGGTCCCATTGCGTACGTTAATGCAGGGTATGCCTGTATGTTGATCATAGGTAAGTAGTTGTAATGTCACTTGTGAGAAGCTTAGCAGCTAGGATTTCAGTGGAAGGGGGGTTAGAACACTGATTCCCAACCAGGGTTCCGTGGAACTCTGTGGCTCCTTGAAGCAGTCTCAGGGGTCCCTCCTATGGACCACAGACCCTCCCCCCTCGGGGTGGTTTTTTTTTGTTAAGTATTTTGTAGGATGGATTGAGAGAGAGTGGGGTAATTGATGGAAGGTAGGGGCGAGTGAGAGAAGAGAGGAGGCAGGAGGGAGTGAGTGAGCAAAAGAGGGTGTAAGAGTGAGACGCAGGGGATAAATACATGCGAGGCGGGAGGGGGGAGAGTTAGTGAGATGGATGGGAAATAAATACATGGGTAAAGGGGGGAAATAGAGGGGGCTCGTGAGGTATGAAATGTTGTGACTGACCCCTGTCAAACCTAATATGTGTCAGCCCGATAGGGGTTCCCCGAGATTTTTCGAAATACTTCAAGGGTTCCTTCAAGCAAATAAAATGGAAATCGCTGTGTTAGAAGCTATAATGATAGCTTGTACGCCTTTTGTTGTGTACTTGCACCCCTGCAATGCTGAATTGACCTAAAATAAATTGCAGATACTTCTGAATCCCTGAATTTTAATTTCAGATTTAGTTTTGAGTATACCAGAAGGTGTCGAAGGAAGTTAAAGCACGCTGTATTACAAAGCTTAACTATTCATTTAGCAGTTAATTGGTCATTTGTACGTTATTGGATAGAAGAGGCAAAATCAATCCTTGCCATGTAGTCTAATTTTCCTTCACTGACGCACACAGACGTATAAAGTGGCACGAGAAGAAGTGGTACTGTAGGTACATCAAGCCAGGGTCTTTTTTTTTTTTATTTGCCTACAATACTGCTCTTTATTTCTGTTGTATGATTTTAACATTATTATTTTCTTTCACATATTGTTCTAGATGAATTCTGTATAATGTGGAGCAGATGACTCGGGAGTCAGACAGCTGGCCTTGGGCATGTTGTGTCCCGATGTGAGGGATCCACCCAGTGTAGAAAAGCGCAACTGTTTCATGTATTCCGCACATCCTCGTACTGCTTCATGATGACAGGAGGTTTTATCGCCTTGTCAGTTGCTAAATTCTTCTGAACAGAAAAACCAGTTTGGCAACAACAACAATAACAGTAATAATAACAATTACAATATAGTGCGCGGCACGCAGCATATACGGTAGCATTTTTACAGACATCGTACTTGGCCTGTAGAGCTTACAATCTGTTTTTGGTGCCTGAGGCACAGGGAGATACAGTGACTTGCTCAAGGTCACAAGGAGCAGACACTGGGAGTTGAACCAGGCTCCCCTGCTTCAATGAAGGAGACTCCGGCGCCACTGCAGCGGCAAAGATCCAGGCAACTTCCGGTAGGTAATGAAAAAAACTTTATTCCAGCAGCATACACAAAGAACCCAGGTTACACCACAGCCTCCCCCTCAACGCGTTTCACGCTATGGAGCAGCGCTTCGTCTTGGAAGTTGCCTGGATCTTTGCCGCTGCAGTGGCGCCGGAGTCTCCTTCACTCCAGTTCACTTTCTCCTACCAGACACACACAAGAGTAGGGGAGATACACCAGAGCAGGACCCAGATCGGAGTATCCATGGCGGTAAGGATTGTGTACCTTCCTAACGCCGATTTCATCTAGTGGTTGATATTGCTCTGACTTACTCCGCTCTCACTGGCTACACTGACACCATTGGTTCCTGAACTGTTCATCTGAGCGCAAGACAGCTGCTCTGTTCACATTCCCCTGCTTCAATCTCGGTGTCTTTGTTTCTGCCACTCCTTCAGCCCTACGATGAAGTTCCATAGGGGTCCAATAAGTTTAATGCATGTATCTGAAAGTGAAGCAAAGCGGTGATGTTGAAAGCTAGGAAGTATGACTTGTTCACCTATTGTGATTGTTTTTTATTTTTTTTATTTTTAATATATGTGTATTTCTTACACTCCACAACATTGCCCTTTTGTATATATATTTATTTGTGAAATCTTTTTGGGGTTTGCATGAGAGGGTGCACACCACAGTTGATCTAAAAGGAGCAGTCCAAGTGAGAGTATGTGGTGTTTTTGTTATTTTGTTTAAATAGGTTTCAAGCAGGTGGTCTCCGGAGCTGAACCGCGTTGATTTCCGCTCCAGGACCCCTTTCTAGCTGAGATATGTACCTCCGTAGGTATCATTATGCAGTTCCAAGCTCACGCGTCACGGGGGGCAATAGGAAGTCACAAGGAAGACCCTCTGCATCAAACTTATTAAAATAAAAAATAAAAACATACTATTGCTTAGTTCTGCTTTAAAATGAATCTTTTTGTTGAAATAAAGCAACACGTGCAGAATATTGAATACGTCCCTGTAACAGGGGACTTATCCCTGTTCAGTAATGTGCCATTAATCTAGCAGTGTGGTGGTTAACTTCTGGTAGTTAATTACTAAACACCACCTGCCTGATTGAGATGGCTTACAAAAGCCTGTCTGTTCAAACAGGAAGAGAAAAATTTAGCTGACACCTGAGCTGAACTTGGAGACACACTTGTTTTGAGCTCTGCCAAAGTTAGCAGAGCTGCTTTCAAGACACAAGGCCCAAATAAGACTTCTAAACCTGGATGCTGATTTTCTGTGCACGCTCAGTGCGGTTCCAGGAGAGCAGAGAAGCTTACTCTACAGCTGATAAACAGATAAGACTTTCATGATTAAGAGACTGCTTATACTGTATCTGCTTATTTTCATGCTATGTTTGGGGCTGGGGAGAAATGCTTGACTAGGGAGATGTGAATTGGTTGCATAGTGTTTTCACTAGAATTACTCCCAAGTGAATGGAAGCTTTGTTCCCCCACCCCCCCCCCCCCCCCCCCGTGTTTGGATAATTTTCCTGATGAAAAGGAACAGGCACAATAAAGCCTATTATAATTTCACATTATAAAGCCTCCTAATTGTGTACCTCTGTGAACGTCCGTCCACATATGGTCGTCAGAAGTGGGACAAGAGGTGTCCTTGTAGTTAAAAAGGACCGGAGTTTTTATGTGAAATTTTTTGTTATGTTTTTTTGCCTACAAACAGTCTAAACAACTTGGAAAAAAAAAAACCCCTCATGCAGCAGAGATCAAATTTAAAGGGACACACACCACTGAAACTTACACTGCACTGAAACTTACAAAACCACAGATGGACTCTTTTCCCCAATCCCAAGAGACTGCTGAAGCAGGTAAACCTTTAATTACCTATCACAAAGTGTAATACGGTCATTGAAATAGGGATTTTGCCATAGTCAGGGTTCAAGAAGTGAGTCAGCCCTTAAAAAGGGATAGGTTTTTCTTGTTTTCAAAAGTTTCGCTGAAGCAGTGAAAACAGATGGTGACCCACGAGTGGTACTGATTTTGCAAATAAAGGTTGCCACACCGCATAAGGCTACCAGCTGTGAATGGAGTATATGCAGAAAAGTGTGAAAATTGATACAAAGACTGTGCTGAAGCAGGGGTATTTTTAGCAAACAAATGCTGAGTGTAAAATTGCCCTATAAAGAAAAAGTTTTTTCAAAGCCAAAGCTGAGTGTTGAGTCCACTGCAAAGAATGGTTTTTTTTTTCTGCAAGTAAAAAAGTATGCCTATTATCTTGGGAGCAAAACAGACACCCAAAGTGTGAAGTGTGAATGCCATAATACCCAAAGATGAGACTGAAAATTACTGAACTCAGGCAGAAAACCAAATTCTGTTGCTGAAGCGGAGGGATTTCACCTAGCAAATAAATGGTGTATAGCAAATAGACTTTTTTACCTAGCAACTGCACAATCTTGTATACCTGATAAGAGAAAATGCATGCACAGTACTGCTGATATTGAAAAAAAAAAAAAAATTACCCAAGAAAGAAAAATCTACAGAGATGTCTGTGAGAGCCATGACCTCTACAAGCAAAATATGCCCATCTGTAGGACTATCACAATTGGGGGTTCTAGCAAATACAGTGGCAACAGCTGCAATAGCGCCTCCTGAGGTCAGGAAGAAAATGACACCTGATAGCCTAAAAATGGAGGACAAGATGCAGCGTTCCTGTAATGAACCCTACCCCACTGAAGAGTGGCCCTTCCAGTCCAATAAAGAGGAAGACATCTCTTACGGGGAACCCGAACCGAGTCACACCCACAAAACACCCCAAGAATGGTGGGGGTGCCTGAACTCGGCACGAACAGAAAAGACCGCTCCCTTTGATGACGAATAATATGATCAGCAGGAGACAGAGCGGGAGCAGTGGATCACCGAATATTTCCGTCAGCTATTACAGTTGCAAGAAAAGCCGGGTGGATCCAGTGACGCTGCTAAAACTTCAAATGAAGATGGAGACCCCAGTATCCCTGAAGGGACGGTGTCATCCAAATCAAAAAGAAAGAAAAGCGGTTCTTCACTTCCCGTGGAAGTAACAGACACGTCCGCAGATCCTGTGGAGAAAAAGGGGGACCGAGATGCCCTGCAGGCTAGAGAAAATGGAGAATTCGTCCCACGTATAACTGAATATCCAGAGGGCCCAAGGCAGAAGTCATGTACCCCAAAGAAGTGTCTGTCCGGTGCCAACAGTGAGGAACCCTCAACCAGTCATCCCAGGGAAGCAGAGCCGGAACCAGTGAGTGACGATCCCTTGACCAGCCCTGAAGACGCCCTGAAAATTGCCAGGCATGACTGTGATATGCTCTGTGAAGAATTGGAAAGGGAAAAAAAAAATAATGCTGAGCTACAGAAGACTGTGCTCGCAATTTACTCGGCGGCCAAGACTGAATTGTAGGATCTCAAGACTGAGCTAGATACTGCAAAGGCTACTATTTCCGCCATGGATGTAAAGCAGAGCCAGTCTGACAAAATGGTGGCTACGCTAAAGCGGAAGTATGAGGAGGCACTGAAGCAGATGACAGTCTTCCAGCAAGAGGTTCACACTCTGCGCATAGAGTTGAATGCCTCACGACAGGACGTCAACAGTGGCCGGATAGAAGTGGACGTAGCTCAGAAAGAGGTTCAGACACTCCACAGAGCACTGGATGCCTCACATCATGAAATCAACAGCTGCCGCACAGACCTGGAAGTTTCCAGAAAGGAACTACACAGTCTCACTGAGGAGCTGGACATTTCAAGGAAAACTATCCTACATCTTAACTTAGATCTCAAAGTCTCTCAGAAGGAGCTTCAGAACTTAAACCTGGAGATGGAAGTCTCACGCCAGGAGACAGCCCGCCTCCAAGCAGATGTGCAAAAATGGAAGGTGGACTGCAAGGAAGCCCTGAATAGTACAGAGACTGAAAAAAGAGAAAATTTAAGATTAAAAAAAGAAAATTCTGAGTTGACAGAATACGTCAAGGGAAAGAATGAAGAGCTGCAGGCTCTTAAAAAAATAAATAAACTTTTGAAAGAGGAAATGTTTGAAGCAGAGCACCGACTGCAGAACCAACTGCAAGGTCTGCGTACACACCTCCAGTATGCTGAGGAGAAGCAGCAAACGCTGCAGGAAGAAAAGCTGCAGGCTGCTAAAGAGGTACAAGCGCTGCAGGAACGTCTGAATACTCAGTACGTCCCCACAGAGCAGTATGAGGAGCTAAAGGCCACGCTGCATGTCTTCAGAGCATCATTTGAGGCGGAGCTTCGATACCAGGTGACTGTATGAGAGGGAGCGTGAGAAGGCTCAGAAACTGGAGCAAGAGCTGGAGAGACAGAGAGACTGTTCCATTCCCTTGAGTCAGTACACCAAGGAGAAAACAGACGCAGCGGCAACCTTGACGACAAAAATTACAGAGCTCCAGAATATGAAGGAGACTCTGATACAGATTCCTCCAATACGGAAAAAGGTATTGGCACTGCCCAAGCACCAGTATCCCACAGTAACTAATGCCCGTGAGGACAAGGGTACAGTGAGAGTTGGGGACTCCACGCAACTTCAAAACAAAAATACGAAGTTTGAGCCACCAAAGAAAGCACTAGCCAAACCTACAGCTGCCCAACAGGCAACAAACAGAGGTAGGAGTGCAGAATCCTTAGCTGAAGAAGCTGAACTGGTGACTCCGTGGTGTGGAGAAGCTGCAGAAAGACCGCTTCAAGAGCAGAATACTCTAAGGGCTAGTCCTAACTGCTCTACAACTGTTGCCATACACTTTGTCTACAAAAAGAGGAGTCCCCGACGCAACAGAAATCTCAAGACCGCGCAAGCAATAAGAAGACTTTACGTGGAAAAAGTCCTCCTCGAGCGACTGAGGAGTGCTGATCTCAAGCACCTTCGGGAGGAGACAAAAATAAACTGGAGAAAGGGCTCCAATCCCAGCGGGACAGAGGGTTCTCTTCCTCCATCCACTCTCATTCAAGTCACAGAAAATTCTCGAATGAGAGTGGAAGGATGGGCTTTGGCCGTGGTAAGCCCGAGCTTCCCACATACAGGGGAGGTATGTAACAGGGGACTTATCCCTGTTCAGTAATGTGCCTTTAATCTAGCAGTGTGGTGGTTAACTTCTGGTAGTTAATTACTAAACACCACCTGCCTGATTGAGATGGCTTACAAAAGCCTGTCTGTTCAAACAGGAAGAGAAAAATTTAGCTGACACCTGAGCTGAACTTGGAGACACACTTGTTTTGAGCTCTGCCAAAGTTAGCAGAGCTGCTTTCAAGACACAAGGCCCAAATAAGACTTCTAAACCTGGATGCTGATTTTCTGTGCACGCTCAGTGCGGTTCCAGGAGAGCAGAGAAGCTTACTCTACAGCTGATAAACAGATGAGACTTTCATGTTTAAGAGACTGCTTATACTGTATCTGCTTATTTTCATGCTATGTTTGGGGCTGGGGAGAAATGCTTGACTAGGGAGATGTGAATTGGTTGCATAGTGTTTTCACTAGAATTACTCCCAAGTGAATGGAAGCTTTGTTCCCCCCCCTGTGTTTGGATAATTTTCCTGATGAAAAGGAGCAGGCACAATAAAGCCTATTATAATTTCACGTTATAAAGACTCCTAATTGCGTACCTCTGTGAACGTCCGTCCACAGTCCCCAGCAGTGCAAGATCTTTGCAACACTTTACTGTTTGGCATATTTTGTTGCCAATATTCCCAGCAGTTTGAGCTGCAAACTGCAACAATAGATAATGTTACCTTAGTAATATAGGAATACATTGTAGCTGCTGAGTTACACTAACTGATGTAAATATATCTTTATTATAGCACCAGTCCTTGTAATTAGTTTGCCAGTTCCCCTTATCGTGTTGGTCTCCTTTTATATGTGGAATCACAAACCTCTGTGAACCTCCGATGGATGTGATTAGCGAGTACAATGCAGTGAACGTGGCTGGCTGGCTGGGAAGTGTTGTGGCAGAGACGAATGACAAGCGTTTGCTGCCATGGAAACTGACAGAGCATTATTGGAATTCCCAATATGGCCAGATTGTGAAGGCGCTCCTGTATTTCTTTATTTTTGGTGCTTGATATCAGTGGACTTGCTAAAATCGGTCTGTCTACTAACTGCAAAAGAACGGGAAAGTATGATTTTTGGGGGGTTTATATTGTTTAAGATGCAAAGTAATGCATTCAATGACATTAACATTTACGTTTTGTTTGAAAATGGAAATAAATCCGTTGGCGCCCCCTTTAAAAAAATAAAAAGTGGGGGGGGGGGGGGGGGAAGGAGTAGGATTGCTCTAATTAGCAAAGAATATCTTTTTAACAAAGTATTTAAGCGGTTAGGTTAAGGTGACACTTTTAAAAGTAACTAATTGATGTTTTGTACATTGAGAGGGATAAAGTCCACTTTTCAGTGGCCTATAACAGGGGAGCGCAAACTTTTCCAGCTGCACCCCCCTGTCTGGCCTGTGCCGAAGCTGCGCCCCCCCTCCTACATTCCAGTCGCGTCATGTGACCCGCGGGGTAATTTGCCGCCGGTGACGTCACATGACCCCGCGGGGTCATCCGACGCTGCGTTGCTATGGAGACGCGTCACAGCGTCTGAATCCCGGTAAGTTGTTTTTTTGTTTATTTTCCCCCAGAGGCCTCACGCGATCCCCCGGCATTAATTTAAATGCCTGGGGGAAGAGCGCCGGACCTCTCAAACAGCCCGCGCCCCCCCAGGAAAAACATACATACACATATATACACGCACTGAGGGAGAGAGGCCCACTGTGGGACGCATCTCCGCACATTGCCAACCACCAGCTGCTGCATCTCCCTCACTATCCTGGCGGTGGCTGAGGAGGGGCCCGGCTGCCGGTCTTGTTGCTGCTGTACCCGGCATCTCCCCAGCTGCTTGCGCCTCCCTCCTGTACTGTCCCACGCCGGGCTCTCTGACGTTGGCTCGTGTCGGAAGTTGCGACACGCGCGTCCGGCGCGCACCAGGTTCGGCGGCAACAAGAGGCCCGACCAGCGCCTATCGGGCCCCCCCCGCAGCCACCGGCAGGATAGTGAGGGAGAGAGGCAGCATCTGGGGGTCAACAACCTGCAGAGAGCCCCAAGTAGGAGCGGAAAGAAGCGCAGGTTGCCGACCCCTGAACTAGTTGAAATAAGGAACATAAAATTAAGTTAGAAATTATATTGGGGTAGTTATAAATAGTAAAACATTAGAATAGAGCAGGTGCACGCAAACTGGGGGGGGGGGAGGGAAGCTGAGATTTTCTGGTGGGGGCGCGGTGCTTAGAGGTCCCATGCTCTTCCCCAAAGCATTTAAATTAAATGCCGGGGGAGCTTTCAATGCCTCTGTATAGCCTCTTACCCTGTCTCCGGCGGCTTCTGACGCCGCAGGGTTACATGACGTCAACTTGACGTGTTATGATGTCAGAAACGCCAGAAACAAGGTAAGGAGGGGGGACGTGTGCAGGGGATAGAACTGGCACGGGGGCGCAGGGGATAAAGTTTGCACACACCTGCGATAGAGCTTGGTCTTTAAACGATTAGGAACACCGTTCATCTGATAGTTACTTCGTGACAGAACAAGGGAGTTTTGTAAATCAAAGTAAATTTTGCTAAATGAAGAAACATTGTTCTAACGTTTGATTATTGACGAAGGGCATTTGGCTGGCCGTGAGAAAAACAGGGGATTGCGAGGTTAAAGATAAGTGTATAAAGATTGTACTTGGCTGTATTGAATTCAGAATCATTATCACCAAGCTGAATCCTGAATCATTTAACATCAACTAAACGGAAGATTCTCCACTCTATAACCAAATTCTATACGTATGCCTGAAAACCTGAGTAACTGACTGAAATGATGCTGCAAAAGATGATGTGTTATTTTTGTCCCTGAATAAATTGAGAAAGGAACCGGACCGTGGACTATTTGATATATACTGAAAGCTGGGACATTTATTTGCACCCATCTATTGAAGCAAATCTTTACAGATGTGAAATTTGTGAAAAAGAAGTTCAAGAATGCGTAGTGCAAGAATATATTTGGGCCCCCCTGGTGACAACCTGTACCCTCCTCTGTAGTATGCAATGCACCCTTTATGGTGGTGCCTTGTACCCGCTGCCCCAATGGTAGTCCTGCCTCTGTGAAGGTGCCACACACATCACATGAGTGGAGGTAAAATAAATTGAAGTCTGAATGGGTTTGGGTGGTGATTTAGTGCAGTGGTGCGCAAACTGGGGGGCGGGAGAATTTGCAGGGGGGGTGCGGACGGTTACAGAGGCCGGTGAAGGGGGCCGCAGCTCAAGAAGTTTGCGCGCCCCTGATTTAATGAGTATTGGTCATTATGCTTTGAGTGGTAGACGGTTCTGACCCAGCCAAGATGGAAACTTTTATTTTTAAAGGGGGTTCTTTTCTTGGAAGGAAAATATTTTAAGGGCAAGAAGTGTCCAGTCGTACTCCTCATACTCCGTATTGTCTTGTTTGACAGTAAGCATGTTTTAGTTTGTGGTCCTACAAAGAGAACCTACTGATTTGAATAAAGTTGATTGCCAACCTCACAGTCTTAGTGACATGTCTGGTAATAACAAGGAATTGAATTTACTGTAAATAAGAATAAATGTCTGTTTTATACGCAAGGTGCTTTAACATTTGTTAACACAACTTCGAAAGGAACATTTAGACTGATAGTTCACTAGATAGCAAAGAATTATATAGCAGTGAAAGATGAATGATGTTTATTAATAATAATCACTTTTTGTATTGACCGCACTGAAATGTACCTTTTTAAGACTACAAATATGGGCTTGCTTAGGGTATTTTTAGCTTCAAAAGATACAAATGAAGTGTCATGCACTATTCTAGGTCACAAATGCAGGTAATTTAAATGAATTATATAAAGATAGAAAATTATGAAGAAAGCTTGTTCCCAGAGTATTGAATAAAATATAGATTTATAAACGCAAAAGATGACATCCCATAGTGGTCTGTAAGCCTTGTATGCAGCCACTAATTTTGATATTAAAAACAAATTTAGTTGAATGCATATTAAGGTTACATCCCCTCTCAGAAGGGGAAATATGCACTAATCAGTTACTAATCAATCAGACATACTAAATGTAACCATGTAGGATCAGGATTTTGTTAAAATACACCTTTAAATTTTATAACAATATCTCTGGTGGGATGTTATTGCAGTTGTTAAATTTGTCTAAACGGTACATTTTCTGGTGTAGGCAATTTATGTAAGACATAGATGGACTCTTCCATTGTATAGTAAAGACGAAAGACATTCGAGCATATTGTGTCCACAGTGTGTAATGAGAGATTCTGCTCTAGTAGTTCAAATATCTGTCTGTCTCATTCAAAGTGCTCGTATCACTTGTGAAAAAGGAGCAGTGTCAGTTATGGCATATGAGTATTTACCAGTACACATAATGGGCCTCCAGTGTCTATAGTCTTATCTGGGAGACACAACCAGATGTAAATTGCAGAGGTGACACAATCCGATTCTGCTGGCTCTTTCATGATGTCCAGGTTTAGGTGCCCTCAGGAGTGACGTCACGATTAGGCTGTATCCATGAGGGGCTATTCTAAAATATGGTTCTTCTTCATTGTGTCATTTACTACTTGGTAGTTCCACAACTCATTAGTGACTTAATTATGCAAACAAAATTTGCTTCTTGTGGGAAGCAATCATGATCACCATTCCTTTGGATTGCGTTTGACATCCTAGTAATTATTGGGGCTAAGAAATTGCATCTCTTTAAAGGTGTTCCCAAAACTGGTATGCATGTTTTTCTAAGGGGTGACCTTCGTATTGGTTTCAACCCACTGAATAATTTTTATTCTGGACAGGTTATCTATTGGCCCATGGTTCCCAAATTTAGTGAAAAGTCTTATCTGTGTTTAAAAAGCAGTCAACCACTCTATTAACATTACTTCATTCACTCTTAGCCCGACAACAGCTTGCGAATGAGCATTGTGCAGCCGTTAATATGAAAAATCAGTCTGGTGAGAAGGGTTAATGTTTGCTATTGGTTTTTATAGTAGTATGATCACTGGATCCCATGGGATAGAGATCTCCATTATTTCCTCAATCTTTGCACCATTGCCCAGAATTGTTGAATTTTGAGGCAAAACCACCAGACGTGACAGGTCCCCCCACCTGGCCACAGTTCCGTCAGCACTGGTTTGAGACTTCAGGATACATCTGGCACAGCAGTCTTTTTGATGTTTGATACTACCTAAATAATAACTTCTAAATGTTTTTCTTTGTTCTTGTATATATTGAAGTTTTAGAAGCTTCCTCCTATGTATCTACTCAATAATCATTTGAGATTACCACCTGTAGATCTGTCTCCCATCTTCTCATACACTTATGGACTTGCGACTCTTCAAGTAGGACCAATTCCTGATATATTATGGACCAGCGGTGCGCAAAATTGGGGGTGGAGACTGACTGCGGTGGGGCGTGGGGTTTACAGAGGCCCCGCGCATTTCCCGAAGGCACTTAAATCAAGTGCCGGGGGAGTGGCGAAGGCCTCTGTAAAACTTACCTCGGCTCCGGCGGCTTCTTAGACGCGTTGCAATGGCAACGCGGAGTCAAATGACTCCGCGAGGTCATTTGATGTCACGTTGCTATGGAGACGTGACGTCATGCCGCCGGAGCCGAGGTAAGCGGGGGTGGGGGGAGGCGCGGAGAGAGGGGGGGGGGGCACAGGGAAAAAAGTTTGCGCCCCCTGTTATGGACAGTAGTTCTTTTCGATATTTCCTGCATTTGGCATAGACTCTCAAAGGCGCTTGTTGCTCATTATTCGAGGATGACGGGTACTTGACATAAGCCACTGTTTTCGTTATTCTGGGTTACGTAACATATTTGGAGCAGAGTTCTTCAAAGTTAAGAATCTTGCCTTTCGTAATCAGATTACTGAAATTAAGAATATTTCTATTCCTCCAGATATCGAGGTGTCTTGAGCTGACTCCTGTAAGGATGCTCGGGTTATTAAATATGAGGACCAACTTGGAGGGGGATGAAGTCTGTTTAAACTCTGACTTGGTCGATCTCCATATATTTAGAGTAAAATTAATTGCATTAGAAAATAGCTGCTGTGACGCCTCTCTTTTTTTTTTTTTTTTTTTAACACTATGTTTCCATCCAAAGAAAAGACCAGCAAAACCTATCTCGCCAATCTTTGTCTTTTGTCCTGCCAGATAAACTTAAGTATCCTGGATTGTAAATCTTCTTCTTTTTTAAATTTTTTTAAATCTGTTGGTTATTGAGAACGGGAGAGTCTGGCATAACAATCATAACAATGAAAAATATTCATTTTCAAAGATGCCGTGTTTTTAATGTCAATGAATTAAGTTTGGTATTTTTGAAATAAGAGTACAGTGATTTGAATGCTCAGTGTGTTTTCAGCAGATGTGTGTGTGTTTCAGACCGAGCTGGCAGCGTTAGTACCCTCGATTCACTGGACTTTGCACGGTACTCAGACGATGGGAACCGGGAGACAGACGAGCGGGTGACAGGTGAGTAGCACTTCAGTTTAGTGCTTGGCAATATAACAAATGTGTAAGAAGCTTGCATCTTAAGGATGCTGCTAAATGCGTAGGCCTGGTTTACCACCAACTTGTAACCAGTATAAATATTGCCCTTGGTAAAACTTATATAGTGAAGTAACATTGTTATATTATGGATTTGCAAAGAAATCCTGAGCGAAAAGGTAGCACTGTTGAACTGGAGTCATAGCGCTCAGTTTTCTTCTTGGTATGACTTTTTTAAGAATTGTTTTCACTTTGCATACTGTATGTAGTAGGCAGTGTTCCACGCTGCGCTCTTTGGACTTAGTTGTAGTGTGAGACTATACAACCAGAGAATATCAGATACTATTAGCCAATAGCGCCTCTGTCACATGTTGTTCATGAGCTTAATACATGACCAAAACAATCCAGCTTTTGTTTGGGCTGAGCATTGCAGGATTTCATGGGGAAAAAGTTAAAAGCGTTGGGGAGTGGGGGTGGAAGGGGAGATCAGAAACCATTCTAATCAAGACTAATAAGCTCATTTTGCTAAGCCACATCTCTGCCTGGATCAAAATGCACCTATTACACATTTAATCTTCCCAAAAAAGTTGTTGATTAAATACTATAGGAAACCGGTTTTCAAATATTAAGTAGCCTGTATATATTTAGACTTTTCATCTTAGAAGTCACTTGATAACAGCAGCCTTTTTATTTTTGCAGTCCTTAAACATGCTTCCCGACACGAGCATACAGTAGATCTCAGTGGGGAGGAAACCTCTGTGTTGCAATCCCTGGTACTTTCACCTATTTTAATTAGATTTTTTTTTTTAATCGCCTTTCAGTAATCCTTCCTTGCTGTTTTTTTTAAATGCTCTGCACGGTTACTTCAATTAAAACATTTTAATGACGTAGAATTAAAGAGAGCATATTTTTAAAACTTTAGTGGGAATGGAAGGATGGAAATAAAAGCGGATAGCGATTATAGTAGCTTTACTGCCTAAAGAGTTAGGCCCATATTTACTATGCAGTCTTCTGCCATAAGACCCCTTCTGTCTGTAAAAGATACCTTACAGCCCATTGAAGTCAATACAAGGTACAGTACTTTGATTTCCTGTGTCCTTCCCCAAAAACTTTTGGGTGGCTTTTTACAAAACAGTGCTTTAGAGCAGTAACCCACATTGATTATTTTTTTTTTTTCCTTGCCAAAAGTAGGAGGACCCCAGGACCTTTTCCATGGTCCCGTGATGTCCGGGACCCCTGGGTTCAAAAACAGTGAAGGGCTTTGTCCACTGGGCAGGAATACGTGCCCAGTGGACACAAAAAGGTCACTGCCAGGGATCCAGCAACCGGTATAAAGCCGCAACATGCTTTCTTTTGATTAACACGGCTGCCATGTTTATAGTTTTTCAAGGAAGCTACAGACCCAATAAAATAGACTTATTAAAAAATAAACGGCTCATTTTTAAAGCGTTTTTGCATTCCCCTTAACCCAGTATTTTCCAAACCTCTCCTCGTGACCCGCGGCCACCCCCCGAGACCACCACCTAACATTCTATTAATATGCCAAAAAAAAAAGTGCATTCACCTAGATGCAAGTGCATTGGTTAGTCCCAAAACCTGGTGTGGCAGTGGGTTACGAGGAGAGGTCTGCAAAACCAATCATGAATATGTAGGTCTGCAGATAAAAGGGTAATGAGTCCGCACTACATGAATGTATCATTACACGTAAGCGACTACTTTATAAGGTGCCTGTAATCTTTCCCATTCTGAGATCTGAATGAAAGCTTCACTGCGACACTTCGCTCCTAAACTTCACAAGGTTGCACCTTAATTCTGAACTTATTTCGCATACTCGCTGACTTTTCTATTTACTGTCGTTTTTTAAAGTCGAAATTATAAGAGCTTGGAGACGAAGATGCTGTAAAATAACTGACACGGAACAAGTTGTACGCTGGTTTTGCAAGTCTGAGAAGCTCTTTAAAGAGAGACCCTCTATGTCAATTTGTTCTGCCGTAAAGAAACATGCAGCAGAGTGTTTGTGTTGGTATTGGTGTTTTTTTGTCTCCCCTAAACATGAAACCGTTTGTCTGATCATTGCCATTGTGCAATGACTTAACTTCTTGCCGTCTGACATGGGTTTTCCCTAGTTTTATTTTCCCCTGGATTTCATTCTGCAACATTCGTACGCTCATTTATTTCTTTTAGCTTTCTTACCTTAGTTCGGTTTTATTTGCGTAAAATTCTATGTAATCCATGTTTTTGTGTTTATTCGTTCATAGTAATGCAGAGTGCTGCTGGTCAACACCATTTATTATTTTGTTCAGATTTAACGAGAATAATCCATGCTGATCTGTAAAACACGTTATGAATGCACATACCTAGGATTTAGATTACAGTTTAACCCGCTGACTGCCTGAAGGGCTTACACCACATTTCACTATGGCAGAAACCAGCAGGATGGGACGGACCATAGAAACTGTCCTGTGCAAATTACTTGTCAAAGTGACTTGTATTGAAATGAGTCGGAGCAGACCTGGCTGGCAGGGGAGTGGGTCAGAGCAAGTCACCTCCTGGAATAGAAGACATTCGTGCACATACAGCCTGTAATCTAGTGCGATTTTTCAGACTATCTTTTGACGGGAATATTTTTTAGTGTGTTTTCCCCGTATCTGCTGCTCTACTGAAATCCTACCCTCTCTCAATGATCAATGCTTTGGTAGGCTTGCAAATCTGAGTAGCACATGACTAACTGGCTGAAATGTTACCCAAAAGGGACAACCCCTGCACTTACCAGTGAGCTTAGGCTGCGTCCATAAGACTGCAGCCGTGCTGAGGCGCGCGGAGGCTGAGGGAAAGCGGGTGCTTTCCCTGGCCTTGGTCCGGGGGCGTGTCGGGGGGGGCTGTGACATCACGGAGCTGGTTCGCCCTCATTGGGCGAACCGCTCACGTGACCGGCCCTGCGCTCCCTTGAGCGCTTGAATTTAAAATTTTGCTATGACTTATGCTTCCGCACGCTTGCGTAAGCGAGCCCCTGCTAAAGCCGCTCTCATTGCGGCTGCAGGGGTTCACTGCCGAGCAGCAGCGCGCCTCCGCGTTATGCGCTGACCATGCCCGAGGCCTTATTCTGCAGTGGTGGACAGTTGTTAGTTTTTCAAAAGATAAACTGTCCCTGTTCCCTAGTTTCTTCAGACCAGTGCCCTGCTTAGCTTGAGTCTAAACTGTCAAAATGTGTGTCTGGCAAAGCTCCTCTTAAAGAGGCTGTCGGAGCGGCACTTAAAGGTTTTTGTTTTTGTTTTAATATATGCAGCCTATGGTTACCTAAGCTGCTGATTTGATTTGTTCTCCAGTGATCGATCAGCATAGATCCTGCTTTCCAGGGTTCACTAAATGGCTGCCTTTCAGTTTCAATCAATCCTTCAGTCAGTGTAACTCAGCAGCTTCAATGTATTCTTATATTACTAAGGTATATTATCTACTGATACAGTTTGCAGCTCAAACTGCTGGGAATATTGGCAACAAATGATCACAAACAGGAACGTGTTGCACTTCTGGGGGCTTGCACTATAGCCTGCTTTAGAAAGCAAAGGATCCGCCGTATATTAAAACTCATAGCATTAAGAGTTGAATAATAATGTAAAAAAAAAAATAAGTATGATCTAATATATATATATATATATATATATATATATATTTTTTTTTTATTAAAAAATATATACACATGGATATTGCGTGGATAGCTCCTTTAATAAATATGGTCCTGAAGAAAAACATCAGCCAAATGGACACACTATGCAGTCATCCTACACGTGCCGGACCTAACTATTTATCGAAGACCCTTTCTCAAGGCTCATTAAAGGTATTTTATAGAGATTAAACACTGGTGGAAAGAACAATGCAGTGTACACATTAGTTACAATTTGCAGAGCTCAGTGTATGATGCTGCTGCTTTAACTTGGAACAGATCATTTAAGATCACTCCTAAATATCAGGAAAGCAGACCCGGATACGTCTTTGATTTCTGTCATTGAGCATAAACTCCTTTGTCAGACAGCTTGAACTGAATTTGGTTGAATTAGTTTCATTTGTCTAGGTAATGACATATATTTCATCAGTTTGCTTCCAAGCCCACTCTGCTGCATGCTTTCATGAGTTCCATTAAGGCTGCATGCTTTCTGTTTCAGTACAAACTGTATATATATTTTTTTCCACACCCATCCTTGCTTTTTATTTTTATTTTTGTTTCCCTTTTCTTGGTTGGATGCCTGTGTGTGTGTCCAAAACTCTGTCCAGTCCTGGAGTTTGAACTGCGGAAAGCCAAGGAGACCATTCAGGCCCTCAGGGTCAACCTGACTCTGGCTGCAGGTGGCGTACATACAACTTTTTTTCTTCCTAGTTTTTCCACTTTAACAATGAGGATGTTATACCTTTCAGAACATCTCATTTTTCTTATTTTCTGTGTTGCAGAAAATGATGTTCCTTTGCATGAAGGAAATAATTATAAATCAAGTCCTGAAATTCAGGTATGTGTCTGTTTGCAAGCTCACACACACTGGTTTGTTTGATAATGAGAAGTTTATTGCAGAGTATGATCATACACATTCAAAAGTCTATAAGACTCTCTGCCAGGGAGTGTCCAAACAGCCTTTTTATACATTTTTGGTTCCTTTGTTCAAAATAGGTTACCAGGCAGAATATACTAACCACTCCTTAATTCTTAAACCAATCATCTTACAGAGCATTAAAACCTGGTTGAAACTGGCTTAAAAACAGTTCTCTATTGTAACTAGGTACAACCTTACACCAAGAATGTGGGTGTTACTTCAGACACAGTCGTAAATCTACTGTGAGCGAAACACATTTAAACCACACACTCACTCTTATACACAAAATGGAGACTGAAAACATAACAGACAAAATGGAAACAGAACATTGCATTCAATCCTTCTCCAGAGACCCCCCAGTCCATTTCAGTAATATCAACAGTATCTTCATTTCAGCAATATTACTTCATCGTATGTATTTATAAGCAGTGCAATGAAAGGCTTCACCCGTGGAAAAGTCTCTCATTGGCATGGTCTCATTCATTAGTGTTGCTGGTTTTGTTCCATGGATCTGTTTTATGTGATATTTTCATTAATAACCAGTTTCTGCTAAAGCTGATATTTATAATACTTCAATGAACATAAATATGCCTGATTAATGTGTATGTATATACGTCAACTAAAGTGCTATAGGTACCATAAACTACTTTAAATAAAGCTACGTAAAATAATGACTGGTGGTGCTCGAGTTAAAAATACAAATAACCAAAAATAGAGAAAAGAACCCATGCAGTGTGTGTGTGTGTGTGTGTGTGTGTGTGTGTGCAGTGTTCGACAAATAATAATAACCACTCGCCCGTGGCGAGTGGATTTAGGCCGCTGGCGAGCCGTGCTGCGGCTCTATTAATTTTCCCCTGCTCGGGCCAATTTAAAAAAAAATAAAAATTAATAAATAATTCCACTCCCTGATTGGTCCGACGCGCCCCCGATCCCCGCTTGCTGCCAGGGACTCTGACTTCCGTCCCCATGGATGCAGCCGTGGAGGGGGGAGTGGGGCGCACGCGCAAGCGCAAGCAAAGTTGGCTGCTGGATCCAGCGCGGCCACGTTTCCCATCGGGGGGTTGGTGTGGCCGTGCGGATGTCCCCCGCATGCCCCCACATGCAATCAATTTCCCCCGCAGGCCCCCTGATGTCCCACATACAATCAATTTCCCCCGCAGGCCCCCCCAATGCCACCCGATGTCCCCCGCAGGCCCCCAAAGCCGCCCTTTGTCCCCCGCAGGCCCCCCAATGCCGCCCGATGTCCCCCTGTAGGCCCCCCCGATGTCCCCCCCAATGCCGCCCGATGTCCCCCCCCAATGCCGCCCGATGTCCCCTGCAGCCCCCAAATGCCTCCCGATGTCCCCCCAGCCCCCCCAATGCCGCCCGATGTCCCCCGCAGGCCCCCCCAATGCCGCCCGATGTCCCCCCGGTGCCGCCCGATGTCCCCCTTAATGCCGCCCGATGTCCCCCCCCCATGCCGCCCGATGTCCCCCCCAATGCTGCCCGAAGTCCCCCCCAATGCCGCCCGATGTCCCCCCCAATGCCGCCCGATGTCCCCCCCCCAATGCCGCCCGACGTCCCCCCCAATGCCGCCCGATGTCCCCCCCAATGCCACCCGATGTCCCCCCAATGCCGCCCGATGTCCCCCGCAGGCCCCCCCAATGCCACCCGATGTCCCCCACAGGCCCCCCCAATGCTGCCCGATGTCCCCCCCCAATGCTGCCCGATGTCCCCCCCAATGCCGCCCATTGTCCCCCGCTGCCCCCCCCCCAATGCCGCCCGATGTCCCCGGCAGGCCCCCCCGATGTCCCCCGCAGGCCCCCCCTTAATGCCGCCCGATGTCCCCCGCAGGCCCCCCTAATGCCGCCCGATGTCCCCCCCAATGCCGCATGATGTCCCCCGCAGGCCCCCCCAATGCCGCCCGATGTCCCCCGCAGGCCCCCCCTTAATGCCGCCCGATGTCCCCCACAGGCCCCCCCTTAATGCCGCCCGATGTCCCCCGCAGGCCCCCCCTTAATGCCACCCGATGTCCCCCGCAGCCCCCCCCTTAATGCCGCCCGATGTCCCCCGCAGGCCCCCCCTTAATGCCGCCCGATGTCCCCCGCAGCCCCCCCAATGCCGCCCGATGTCCCCCCCAATGCCGCCCGATGTCCCCCCCAATGTCGCCCGATGTCCCCCCCAATGCCGCCCGATGTCCCCCCCCAATGCCGCCCGATGTCCCCCCCAATGCCGCATGATGTCCCCCGCAGGCCCCCCAATGCCGCCCGATGTCCCCCGCAGGCCCCCCCAATGCGCCCGATGTCTCCCCCCAATGCCGACCGATGTCCCCCACAGGCCCCCCCAATGCCGCCCGATGTCCCCCGCAGCCCCCCCAATGCCGCCCGATGTCCCCCGCAGCCCCCCCAATCAATGCCTCTCGATGTCCCCCGCAGCCCCCCCAATGCCGCCCGATGTCCCCCGCAGGCCCCCCCAATGCCGCCCGATGTCCCCCCCAATGCCGCCCGATGTCCCCCCGATGCCGCCCGATGTCCCCCTTAATGCCGCCCGATGTCCCCCCAATGCCGCCCGATGTCCCCCCCAATGCCGCCCGATGTCCCCCCCAATGCTGCCCGAAGTCCCCCCAATGCCGCCCGACGTCCCCCCCAATGCCGCCCGACGTCCCCCCCAATGCCGCCCGATGTCCCCCCCAATGCCGCCCGATGTCCCCCACAGGCCCCCCCAATGCCGCCCGATGTCCCCCCCAATGCCGCCCGATGTCCCCCCCAATGCCGCCCGATGTCCCCCCCAATGCCGCCCGATGTCCCCCCCCAATGCCGCCCGATGTCCCCCCCAATGCCGCCCGACGTCCCCCCCAATGCCGCCCGACGTCCCCCCCAATGCCGCCCGACGTCCCCCCCAATGCCGCCCGATGTCCCCCACAGGCCCCCCCAATGTTGCCCGATGTCCCCCCCAATGCCGCCCAATGTCCCCCGCTGCCCCCCCCCCCAATGCCGCACGATGTCCCCGGCAGGCCCCCCCCGATGTCCCCCGCAGGCCCCCCCTTAATGCCGCCCGATGTCCCCCGCAGGCCCCCCTAATGCCGCCCGATGTCCCCCCCAATGCCGCATGATGTCCCCCGCAGGCCCCCCCAATGCCGCCCGATGTCCCCCGCAGGCCCCCCCTTAATGCCGCCCGCAGGCCCCCCCTTAATGCCGCCCGATGTCCCCCGCAGCCCCCCCCTTAATGCCGCCCGATGTCCCCCGCAGGCCCCCCTTAATGCCGCCCGATGTCCCCCGCAGCCCCCCCAATGCCGCCCGATGTCCCCCCCAATGCCGCCCGATGTCCCCCGCAGCCCCCCCCTTAATGCCGCCCGATGTCCCCCGCAGCCCCCCCCAATGCCGCCCGATGTCCCCCCCCAATGCCGCCCGATGTCCCCCCCCAATGCCGCCCGATGTCCCCCCCCAATGCCGCCCGATGTCCCCCCAATGCCGCCCGATGTCCTTCGCAGCCCCCCCCCAATGCCGCCCGATGTCCCCCCCAATGCCACCCGATGTCCCCCCCAATGCCACCCGATGTCCCCCCCAATGCCGCCCGATGTCCCCCCCCAATGCCGCCCGATGTCGCCCCCAATGCTGCCCGATGTCCCCCCCAATGCCGCCCGATGTCCTTCGCAGCCCCCCCCCAATGCCGCCCGATGTCCCCCGCAGGCCCCCTTAATGCCGCCCTTTGTCCCCCGCAGGCCCCCTTAATGCCGCCCTTTGTCCCCCGCAGGCCCCCCCAATGAGGCCCGATGTCCCCCGCAGGCCCCGTTAATGCCGCACTTTGTCCCCCGCAGGCCACCCGATGCCCCCCAATGCCGCCCGATGTCCCCCGCAGGCCCCCCCAATGCTGCCCGATGTCCCCCCCAATGCCGCCCGATGTGCCCCCCAATGCCGCCCGATGTGCCCCCCGATGTCCCCCCCAATGCCGCCCGATGTCCCCCCCAATGCCGCCCGATGTCCCCCCCCCCCCCAATGCCGCCCGATTAACCCAAACAGAAAACACTTAATAGAGACCGTGTAAAGACTAAAAATTAGTGCAAAGTCCCATAGAGTTATGGAGCAAAATAGTCCCAAGTAATACAAGGGTAAAAAAAGACATTCACAAAATAAGACTAGAAAATTGTAATAAAGAAAAAACATGGTCTAGCTCAAGGTAAAAGTGTATTATATGTTGTGTCACTTAGTATGTTGCGCTGTGCCTTTCTGATTTTGTTTGTTTGGCCCTTTGTGGACTTGGTGAAATTTAAGGACAAAGTTAATAATTCATAGAAAACACCTACCCACGCACTTCCCTCCTATGAGGAACCAGAGTTCTCTGGTGTTGTTTAGCCGTCCAAGATTTCCAGCTGTTTTTCTGTTTGCAATTGGAGGCTGTAGGTCTCTGGTATGGCTGTGAATTCAATCTCGGAATCCGTCCCAGGTGTGTATGTCCGGTTTTGAATAGAACATAAACACACTGGAAAATGTGGGGCAGCGGTTATTGCTTTCTCCTTGAGAGAGCGCACAAGTAGTGTGAAACATGGGAGATATTTCTTCTCATGTTTTTACTTTTTGCTATACGATTCGATAAAATATTTTCTTTTCTTTCAACATCGGGTTCCTGTGCCATTATCCAATAGCAGTTGCTCCTCATTTTCCAGTCTTTCTGTTTAGAAAACTGAAATCACCTGACCCGATAGAATGTTCCCTGACTGAAATGCTTCAGACTTGGGGATATTTCCAGGCCTGTATGGAAGGTGGTAAAGGTGATTGTCTCCACATGATGGAAGGAGGGGGTGGCAGAAAAACATGCACACATTAATCTGGCATATTGATGTTTAGTGGACATTGGGTCC
Organism: Ascaphus truei; assembly: GCF_040206685.1. NCBI lineage: Eukaryota > Metazoa > Chordata > Amphibia > Anura > Ascaphidae > Ascaphus > Ascaphus truei. The sequence goes on along the minus strand of NC_134484.1, from coordinate 204,479,878 downwards.
TTGTCTCTATTTTTTGTTATTTGTATTTATAACCCTTGAGCACCACCACATTCATTATTGTACATAGCCTAATGTTTATGGTACCTATAGCACTTTAGTTGACGTAGTGTATATATATAACTGTGTGTGTGTGTGTGTGTGTGTGTGTGTGTGTGTGTGTGTGTGTGTGTGTGTGTGTGTGTGTGTATATACATATACATATACACATACACACACACACACGTGTATTTATGTGTGTGTGTGTGTGTGTGTATATATATATATACACATACACACACACACACACACACGTGTATTTATGTGTGTGTGTGTGTGTATATCTCTCTCTTTTCTCTCTCTCTCTCTCTCTCTCTCTCTCTCTCTCTCTCTCTCTCTCTCTCTCTCTCTCTCTCTCTCTCTCTCTCTCTCTCTCTCTCTCTCTCTCTCTCTCTCTCTCTCTTTTCTCTTCTCTCTCTCTCGTCTCCCTCTCCCTCCCTCCCTACAAAACAAGGGGAAAGAAACCCGTAAAGAGCACTCAGATGTACCAGCAATGAAGAATAACAATTTATTGAGCTGACACTTAAACATAAAAAAGAAACAGTACAGATTGATTAAAAAATGGCATGGACCCCTGACACGGGCACTGCAGAAACCACTAATGTGTAAGGAGGGTGAACTAACACAATAGTCACCAATCCTATGAAGTGACAAATACAAATTCACCTGTTGGTACATCTGAGTTCTCTTTACGGGTTTCTTTCCCCTTGTTTTGTGCTATTATCTATTACCCGTGAGCACCGCCGGACATGGTAATTTTACCTTTATATACCGGCTTAGGGTGACCGTTTAAATTTTGAGTGGATGCGAGGTTACTCTCTCTTTTCGTTACACACGTGTGTGTGTGTGTGTGTGTATATATATATATACATACATATACACATACATACACACATATACACATATACACATACATACATATACACATACATACTTATACACATACATACATACAAATTATGCATATGAGGAGTTATCTTGAGCACCGGATTGAGACCTTGATAGCTCTATTTGTTCAACACAAGTGTTCAGGTAAATCAAGGGTCTGAGTTAGGAAATGTACAAAGGAATGTATCCTAATAATTTGTGTCTTATTTTGCTGCTTGAAAAGTTCCCAAATCTCTTCAGGGACATATAAATGTTTAAATGTTTGGAGCAGTCTAGACAGCATGGATAATTATCCTAAAGGGAGCATGTATCTATAAATATCAACATTTGTCGTGTTCAGCAAGTAAGGCTTCTATGCAATTTCATATGCAAGTCTGGAAGCCAAGACTGTGACCAGGTTTAAACGTGTGCCTGAAGTTACCATTTAACTGAAAGTTACCAAATAATTGGTACTTCGTTAAACTTGCATTTTAATATTCCTATCAGTAGAAGGATTAAAGTCAAAGCATTATTGTAAGGGCACTTTATCACTGCGTTCTTACTGTGAACAGTTTTATATCTCTGCAGGAGCCTATCAAACCTCTGGAAAAAAGAGCACTAAACTTCCTTGTGAATGAGTATTTATTGCAAAATAATAACAAGCTCACATCAATAACCTTTTCAGACGAAAATGATGATCAGGTAAATTGTTGGTTATTTTATTTGACACTGATCAATAAAACCTGCTTTTGTCTTTATTTGACTGTATTTGCTAATATTTTCACTAGTCAATGCTGCATCGTGATATTCCTAACTAAGGCGACTTTTGTAGCATGGATGCGCAGTATTGTATTTCTTTATGAAAATGAAATGCAAAACGGTATACTTTAACACACATGTATTCATGTCTTTGATTGTCTACTCTCTGTAAGATGCTTCGTTTTTTTTCTTAAGTATTTGAGTATTTCTTTTACTTGGATAACAATTCTCTATCTAATACTCAAATGTAAATCTATTATGAAATGTTGAAATCCTTTGATCCATATATGGGATCATACTGTGTAGGTTATACATTTTTGGTGTTCTTGACTGTTATTTGCAAAGACACAACTAATTCATGGTCTGTGCCGTAAAATCCACACATATGACTTGTATTTTGTAAATCTATACTTTGTTGTATTACTAAATATAATTGTCATTTGAAATCACATCCTCTCCAGTGCATTCCTGAAAGGGAGGCGATCCGAGCATTTACAGTTCAGACATTATATGTGAAATGAAAGCAATGTCTACACACTTGAGAAAATTGCTTATATATTTTTTTAATCCGTTTCAAATGCAAATGTGATGTAGATCTATTGTGTGTGATGTATATATGTATTATGTAACAGTTGTATATGTAACAGTTACCTATTACAAGGAAAACCTTTATGGACATCAGAATAACTTCCTGCAATGAACACACTGAGATTTCCCCCTCCCTGTTTCTAAGGACTTTGAGCTGTGGGATGATGTAGGATTGAACATTCCGAAGCCTCCGGACTTGTTGCAGCTTTATCGTGACTTTGGGAACCATCAAGCGATTGTGAAAGATGTAGCAGACATTGCTGTTGGTGTGAGGGAAGATGAGCTGGAGCCCATACAGAGTGTAGAGAGTGCTGCTGCCGATCCGCAGGCTATGCAGGTAAATATCATTGATACCAAAAACATGGAGTATTTTCTAGGCATACAGCGACTCACAATACCAGTACCATGTAGTAGTACACACTAGAAAGAGAAATAGACAGCTGAAAACTGCACTTCTACTTACATATGGAAAACTTGCTTGGGTGCACTATAAATAAATACCAACACTAAATGTTAACATGAAACAGTAGTGCAGAACTGCAGGATCTCATGGGTCTTGCAAATCAGAGAAACCCGTTTAATAAGGATCAACATTTTTGGATAATGAGGTAATTTAATAAGGATCAACATCTTTTTCTAGGCACATAATCCACTTCCCCTCTCAAGAAGTGTGTAATGACCATAAATCAGATAGATTTTAGATTGTAAAACAGATTTGAACATTGTAATTTTGTGCACTTTGAAAAAACTTCAATCTAATGTGCAGTGACTTTATATTAGTAACCAGCTGCGGATTTGAAAATCCGCCACCATAAGGCACATACATGTGTCGGCCGCCTCCTCCTCCATCTCCTTTGGAATCCCAGTGTCAAATGACACAGCAGACGTGATCAACGTGACGGTGCACGGCGTCGCGTTGCTGTTGGCGATGCCACGTTGTTATGGCAACGAGCCACCGTGTGACGTCACTTTGGGTCGTCCGCTGTGCCATTTGACGCTGGGATTCCAAAGGAGAAGGAGGAGGAGGCGCCCGACACATGTAAGTGCATTCCCATTACGTCTGATAGGCCTGAGAGTGCAGCAAATGCATATGGGGCGGAATTTTTTGGCGCCCCCAAATTTTGCCGCCCTAGGCCCGAGCCGAATGGGAAATCTGCCACTGTTAGTAATCCAAAATAGTTAATTATATATATATATAAATACAAATGTGGAATATTTTACAAATAACCACGTATAAGTGACATTAACTTTGAGTGATTAATATAAATATATATTGGGTGCAACTTAAGTTGAGTATATAAAAACTCAAAATAGGGATACAGTAGGAATTATAGTGACCCAGAAAATGAATATAAAAAAAACGCCATTGAGGAAATAAGTCTGCTGCTGTTGCTGTTCAAAGATTATGGCTCAGATTCACAGGTCTAGAATGAGGACAACAAAAGGGGGAAAAGCGCAAAAACTCTGTGTAGTATTTTAGGAGTATAATATTTGTATCAAAATAATGGAAAGATATGCACGTACAGCAAGACTATATAAAACAAGCGTTTTCGATATAAAACCATATAGATAATTTCCCCCAGGATTGGGCAAAGCCTCACGTAACCAAAAGGTGAACAAAATATGTCCAAAATATGTCCCTGGGATACATTTTCGACACTTTTTTTTTGGTTACTTTAGCTAACCCAGAATACAATTCAACACTCGTTTGTCTACGTGACCCACTGGATTCTACATCCAATGTTTTTGGCGGTGACGCCATTAGCACGCGTCTCGCGATGGACTGCCCGAAGTGTTTGGAACCATTTCTCCGGTATCTGGGTTGCAGGTAGCGATACTCCCCCGAGTCTGGATTGTAGGCATTTTTTTGGGCAAGACTTTCTGCCACCTACTGATTCAGTGATCGTGGTCACTAACTGTTCACCTCCAAATAATACTGTGTTCTTGACTGGGCGCTGACATGAGTCTTTGCCTGATTCTGGGGGAAATTATCTATACGGTTTTTATATTCAAAATGTCATATCTTCTTTCAGTACATGCACATCTTTAGAATTATTTTGATACTAATATTATACTCCTAATATACTACACTGAGAGTTTATGCACTTTTTCTGGGGGGTTTTGCACATATTTGAACATTTCAGCATCTAATAAGCATAGCTTTTCAATGCTAAATATTTCACGTGTACCGCTCTAGTTTCAAATCTGCATTTGATGAGATTAACTGCAACCTCGACTACAGTAATGTAACATTGTTCTTCTTTTTTTGTTCTTAGCAGCCTGCAATCGTGCAGGAGCTGGAAAATCAAATTAGCGTTTTCTACAACGAGAAAGTTACTTTGATGGAGCAAATTAGGAATCTTGAGAGGTATGTATTGTGGGATCACAATAGTTGCATTTGATCTCCATTGGGTTGAGTGGTGTAGAATGGTCAGTGAGTGTAGGTGACATACAAGCTTTCAGCTGCCCTCTTTCACAGGCAATCCCGACCTGAAACCTTCTTCATTGCTCTGCTTCTTCTGCTAAAGGAGTAAGGTGAATAGGATCTGGAGGCACTGTAGCGTAAAGCAAGGGAATGAGGTTTCCGTATAGTGCTTGAACAGTGTTCTTGAAACAACTAGAGTAGGCAACCTAATCTTTTTAAAGCCAGCTGCATAATTGCACCAATTTCATAAAATCTGACTCCTTGAATTGTCCATTTAAAGCAGCTATCCAATTTATTGAAATAAATATTTTAGTGGAAGTTTAAAACTTTTTAAAACTATAGTTGTAATTTCTCGCGTGTATAAGTTTTTTGGGTGTATTTTTATTGGATGCATATTATCTTAATTTTTTTTAAATTTTTATAAAGACCACACGTTTTAAGAATTCTTTTAAGGAAATTCACTAAGCTTCCATAAGGGGTATCGCTTTATTAGCCATTCAACTCAATAGCAGTTGACGCAGGATCGGGATGCGGATACCCCCTATCGGAGCTTAATGAGGGATTTGTATGAACCTCTTCAGCCATTTTAGGAAGCCATGTAATTTCTAATCTAACTTGGTAAATGAAATAAAAGTCGCTTCCTAACAATTTGATCCGGAATCTGCAATCTCTAAAAATAAGATCTCCATTTTCTGTATGTCAAGGTAGTTTCCCCTGAATTTCTTACGTAAATGTTTTCCACATTTCCTCTTAGAACATCTATTAACATCATGAACATATTAATAGAAACAATATTACTGCAATGAGACATATTGGTGCACTTTTGAGATCATGGCATGTTGTTGCTGTTAATATAGTTTTAATTAAAACATGTCAACGTGTGCTTCCTTTTTAAGGGAAATTGAAACTCTCAAAACGGAGAATTCTGCTTCAAGGGTTAGCACTGCAGTCCATCCGCTCCCTGATAGATTGCAGAGCCAGACATCAGAGGAGAATGACCACTACATAGATATCAGAATTTCCCCCAGCCACACTAAATGTGAAAGAACAGAGGAAATTAGTGCTGTCGTGCAAACAGTAACGGAGATGGACTCCCAGCCTTCACAGGAGATTCCTCCCAGCCCAAACCTGAAGATCAGCAAGACAACACCCTTGTGTGCTCAACCCAGTAAAGGTGGTGTCCAATTCGATAAACCTAATAGGTGAGGTGTGGCAAGAAGAACTGTGTTTTGTTGCAAGATCAGTAACGAAACAAAAACACAGGCATGCAGCATTTCTAGCAACTTCATAATGCTTTAATCCTAGGTATCACTCACTGTGTAGCCAACAATGTACATAGTAGGATCTGTAGATACTGGTCAATCTGGGCAAAGTGGCAACCCCTGAACACTGAAATGACAGCAGCTAAGTTGCTTGGTCATTCTGCAGCACGTTGCTTTTCATCTACAGATGGGGCTTGGACTTGACAGCAAGCACAAATTATTTACTTTATATGTGGTTATTTTAATTCACTGCAGCACAATAATCTTTCAGTCGCAGCAAGAAGCCTCTCTCAGGTGAATTACATTTTCTAAAGGGAAGTTGTGGTCTGTAGCACATTGGGGAGTATCATAATTGGTGTGTGAGTACACTGATCAGTCACTTCTCATAACCTCTTACATTTCACTTTTTTTTATTTTTTTGCATCATGTGTGCTACCCACGTGCGTTCCACAGAGGAAGGCCTGTAATGGATGAAGCAGAGTATTGTTCTCTTGTTACTTGTTGAATTATGTTGTCCATTCACACCTCTCACCAGGCTACATGTCTTTTTAAAGCTAAAGTCAGGCTTAGTTTGTACATGTAGTTAAAATAGAAAATTGTAAATGTAGAACCTTTTATATTTTGTGCCAGTAGAGACATGGGAGTCTGTTCATTATAGCATGGTGGTCTTTTTTTTAAATTTTTTATGTCCTTGTCTATTTACTGAAATGCACTAAAACAAATTTTTTTTTTTTGTTTGAAGGAACTTGTCTCCTGCCTTTCTTCAAGCACTACTATCTTTTTGCCGAATGTCAGCAGACAGCCGATTGGGTTCCGAGGTAAAACCAACACGTATTGTAATAGGCATCATTTGTGGGCACCTTTTTCGCTACTAGTTGGAAGGTTAACAACATGACACCGGACAAAAGTTCACGTTTATGGTCTGGGTCTTTTCTCAATCAATATAATTTTCTGCTTGGAAGAATAATTATCATAATTTTTATTTATTTATTTATTTATTTTGTATAGACCTCCAGGGATAAAAGTTACTTGTATTATTATTTGTGTTACAGTTAAAAAGCTGATGGAGCTTAAAATATGGTCTATAAGCTTTTTTTTTGGTAGGGAATGCTTTTATTATTTCTGATGGTATGCAAGGGCCACTGACCACTTTGTCTTGCATGTCGAATACTTATTCTGTTTCTTTTACATGCTTGGTTATCTTTGTCCGCCCTAAGAATCTCCATAAGGAAGCATAATGATTTTTGAGCGCTCAGTAGCTGTCTCTTTGAATCCTAGGTGTCACGGATTGCAGACAGTGAGAACGGAGTCATGCTGATGCTGGGACGCTGCCTGCCTCACATTGTCCCAAACGTGCTGCTCGCAAAACGAGAGGTAAAACACCATGTCCGTTTACCATTCCCTAACCTGTCCCTATTATTGTGCATTTTTTAATATCCAAGTTTCAACTTTGTTTAAAAAAAAAAATCTCTACTTTGCAATCACATTCTTACTTTTGTGCATGCCTCTCTGCTTCTAGAGAATGGTTGTGCACCTGTGTCAGGTGAGTTCAGTAACACTGCATGCTATCCTAACTTCTTCCCTATGTGCTTCAGATACACTTATCCTGCTAGTTGTTAGCCCTGTCCTGCTGGTAAATGTCAGTTATGCCTACTGATCAGAGTTGCCTGATACCCAGTATTTACCTGTCCTCACCTGGTGTCAATGCATAATGTCACAATAGCGAAGAAAGAAAAAGCATACATCAGCCAAGTATACAGTATATAACCAGGAGTGATTTGCTGCATCTATTATATGCATTTATAATTTGGTGTGTGGTATATGGAAATAAGGGGAAGCAGCACCCACATACTGTACTAAAGGACATTTATAAATCCACCACGGTTGGCTCCTTTGAGATTAACACCTGGATTTTCCTGGCTGGAGCCAGAGGGCATTTTCTTTTTACCCTCTCAGATCCTATTTTTTAAACATACAAATTGGTCACAACATTTGGATGGTTCTCCATCCCCTGTCCATCCGTTTCCTTCTATTTGACGTACACATGCTTCTCGAGAGAGGGTGATCTCCATAACGTCATTTCAGTAATTCTCATCACTCATGTCATGCCACATACTCTTCCCCTCCCCCACAGCAGTGAGCTGAAGAGAGCACCGTAGTCTTTGTAATTTGGGGTGGAATGACTAGAATAATTCAGAGATCGGTAGGGGTTTGGATTGTGTGACAGGATATCTTTATGGTCATCGTTATGATGATCACTTCTTGTCTCCTTTATGTTGGGGATTTGTGTCACTGGGAAGATTTCTGTGAACACACCCATTCAGATTACAGTCTATAAACTGGTATTGGTTTGTACAGTGTCAAGTGCGAGCACCACTTTATTTCCTATGTGAATGAAATTATTTCTGGCGTGGATCAGCTTAATACATCTCAGTATGTTTTGTTTGATGATTGTAGTTTCCCAGTATCTCGCATGTATTCTTTTAGATCCACAAATCAGGCTTATTTTTGACAAGCAAAGGTTCCCATTAATCATAGAAACCCAGATATGGAGATGGACCGTTTTAAAGTGTGGATGGTGAGACATGCCTCCTTGTATTGTCTGCACTGTGTTCATTTACATGGACATCCCCAGTCTTAGCAAGCTCAATGCAGGCTTAAAATATTTTGGCCAAATGTGACCTATATTTATGAAGAAAGAATATAGACAAAATACATAATGTACCAAATAATTTGTCATATTGGATGTAGCATTGTAGCCTTTTTGTCTCTTCTTGTACTGGATTAAGTCCACCGGTACATACGTGTGCGCTACATGAAGATTCGAATTGAGTCAGCATTTTTCGGAAATAGTATTCCTGTTTGCTCAGCATGTAACGCAAAGTGTTACCTGTGTGCTTTACGTCTATCAATTTATGATATGCCACACACTGATCTTATGTTTCGCTGACTATACTATGCATTGACATGATCCCCTTTTCCAATTAGAACCGATATGTTCAAAAAACTGGCATTGATCCTCCAGTAATCAATGATATATTTATTTTATCAGTAATTCCCTTAGTAGAAAGACGTTCAAATTTGTATTCCTCTAGAGAAAGGTGGTAAATGATTTGTGCTGCATATTGACGATTGCTGCTTTTGGGAACATACAGTAAAGAATCTGCTGACTTTGCTGCATCATAGCAAATACAGCAGTACGTCTTCCTCCGTTCTACCAACATTCCCGCTGGAAGCAATACAGGCTGTGCATGTCACAATCTTTCCAATAGTCTGTTAAAGTATAGTTTCCAACCGTAAAGTGAAGGTTGTTAATTGGAATTTTCATTAGCTGGGGCTAACATTGTCACACACATGGTACAAGTGTGTACCAAACAAATAAGTTATGCAAAATATTTATTAATAATCCGTTCAACTTCTTTTTATGGTGGGGGGAAAGGGATCAGTGCTGGGTTTCTGAGCCGGTTGTGCTTGGCTGAATGAGTTTGTCAGCGTATTCCCTCCTGACCTTGTCGGGTAAACCCCACCAGTGCATCAATACCTTCCAAAACTAGTCGCAAAAACCCAGTGATGCTTTAATGCCTTGCAAACATTTTCCTTCCCACGTACTCCTTGCTGGATATGAATTTATCTTGATTGATAAGGTCCATGCTATATAACTTCTTCTTTTTTCTTTTTCTTTTTTGTCAGTTTTTAAAGATTGAATAAGGACATTTAGAAAATTTGGGTCAAGGTGTGAGGGTGATTTTATTGCCGGCCTAACCCCTCTCGGCTGGGGAAAGGCTTGTGTCTTAGTTCTCCAGTGTGACATTCCTAAACCCACTAAATCCAAGCACCATTTTGTAGCTAAGGATTGTTTGGTAAAATCCCCTCTCAATGATGTGTAATAGCTCAAAACTAGATGAAAAAGGTAATCCCCATTAGGAAGGGGCTTAAAGAGCAGTCCCGCTTTACTGGCCAAACCATATTTTCTAAAAGACTCGACAGTGTAACTGACTTCCGTAAACACATTTGAGGTTGTGCTGAAAAAGCTGTGTATTACGACAGACATACGCTTATAGGGTTCCATGTTTAAATGGATATAAAACAATATGTAGAACAATTTAGATCAGATCAGCACTCAAATATAAATCAAAACTTGCTACCTCACTAGAGTATTTGTGAAGTTATTTGCCTTAATTATAGTTGTTTATTGTAAATTTACTTTTTTCTAATAAATTATTTGTTTCAACTAATGAGGTATCAAGTTTTTATTTATTTTTTGAGTGTTGGTCTGATCTAAATATTTCTATGTATGTGTATTGTACCTGATGGTGAAGGTACTGGACCTTAGCACCATGGTCAGTGGAAGTTCTGTTTTTTGTATTTTACATGAAACAAAATGTGACGCCGAGTGCTCCTATCCATGCCATTACCCAGAATCCCTTGCAGTGGAAGCATTGTATGTTAAGCGATAATGGATAGACGGTGTTTGCAGACCTGTCTGAGATGTGAATGCACCACAAGTGGTATTTTTATTTGCTGTATCACCTTTAAAACATTTAACTTGGATTGTAAGCTCTTCGAAGCCGGGACTCCTCTTCCTAAATGTTAATTTTTATGTCTGCTGCACTTATTCCCATGACCTGTTATTTGTATTATTTGTTATGTATATGATTGTCACGCGTATTACTGCTGTGAAGCGCTATGTACATTAATGGCGCTATATAAATAAAGACATACATACAATTTTTTTATTTTTTTTGCATCCTTTTTTTTTTTTTTAAAGTTTTTAACTTTTCTGTGTGATCCTGTCAAACAGCATGCATGTCTCCACCCATGGCTTTCGGAGCCTCGTCAAAGGAACAAGGTTTTTTTTTTAAATTGTGGAATAGTAGTAGATCCTTCTCAAAATAGTAATACCTCACAGAATGAAGTAACTAGAGAAGGTAAAAACCCCTTCCAACTTTCAGATGAACGGGATTGCAAACGTTACATTTTTATTATTATTCTTAAAAGGCATCAATCAACCAACCAACCAGATTTTCCCCTTTACCCAAACTGCCATTAGAGCAGGGGCAGGCAACGTCAGTCCTCAAGGGCTACCAAGAGGTCAGGTGTTCAGGATATCATTGCTTCAGCACAGGTGGCTCAAGAGCCACTGATTGAGCCACCTGTGCTGAAGCAGGGATATCCTGCACACCTGAGCTGTTGGTGGCCCTTGAGGACTGGTTTAGAGGAAGGACTGCGCTTTTAAATAGTCAATGCCTCAGTGCACCTATTACTGCAATTTGAACATGGTTTTCTCTCCTCCATGCATTCTTTCCCAATATCATATTGTTGCCAAGATTTGGGGATTTTAAAACAAAGGTAGGTAGGTTTGTAGATTGTGAAAATATTGAAAAAAAAATTTGGTATCCAATTCCTAGAAAAATATTTTAGACTCCATAAGCTTGGCATAGTACTGGTACAGTATATTATTGTTTCAATCCTCTGGTTTGCCTATATTGTGTCTGTATATACAATGTATATTGTAATATGACCGTACATACAATTACTAAATGTAAAGCCGCTTTAATTTAAACTACTCTCAAAGCAGTCAACATGTGCATCCTTGTCAGTATTATATATATATATGCGCCACTAAGTGCCACTTGGATTGTGTCTTGTGAGGTATTATCTGGGTATAATACTGACAAGGATGCACATGTTGACTGCTTTGAGAGTAGTTTAAATTAAAGCGGCTTTACATTTAGTAATTGTATATATTTGTATAATTGTATATATATATATATATATATATATTATATATTTGATTTACCTTTATTGAAAACAAATTACCTAAGCTGCCTGTTGATTAATTCTCCCATGATCGATCAGCAAAGATCCTGCTTCCCAGGGTTCACTAAATGGCTGCCTTCCAGTTTCATGCAATCCTTCAGTCAGTGTAACTCAGCAACTACAATGTATCCTTATATTACTAAGGTAACATTATCTATTGTTACAGTTTGCAGCTCAAACTGCTGGGAATATTGGCAACAAATTACCGCAAACAGGAAAGGGATAGAAAGATCTTGCACTGCTGGGGAGGTGGCTAAAACCTGCAATAGAAATCAAAGGATGCTCATTATATTAAAACTCATTAAAAATGTCAATAAGCGTTGAATGAATTTTTTTTTTTAGTAATTGTTATCTAATACTACAGAACTGAGTTATTTAAAAAAAACAAAAAAAACTTGTAGGATATTGGCTGGATCGCTCCTTTAAGTGCATTTTTGTATTTAATAGTAGAAGACTTAAGAGACCACTAGAGGGCAGCGCAAGCAAAGACAATGTACAAATCACTTCAGCTCTGCCAGACACTATTGGATACACTGCTTAAGATATCAAATTAACCTCTCCATGCAAGTGTTAGTATGGATCATTTTATTCATATAGTGCCAATGTGTGTACGCAGTGCTTTACTAATGTACAAAACAGGGTAAATAAAGTATAGACAGTGGGAGTAAGATATAATAAGATAAGATGTAATGTTGTTCATTACAACATAAGGCAAAGGGAGGCCCTGCCCCGAAGAGCTTACAATCAAAGTTAACGCAGACCAAAAGAGGGATACACTGTCTGGTTTGAGGCAGCCGTCCATGGCTAACCTGTACAAACAGAGGCATGCAGAAGGGTACGAAGCCTTTCAAGCACTCAGGACACAGAGCCTGTTGCTAATGCGAGGTTCAGAAGCAGTGTTTGTGTCCGCTGGAAGAAGCTGTAAGGGGCTCTATGCCACTTCAACTGTGCTCTGTAGTGGTTTTATTATTTATTTATTTCTTCAGATTTTTTTTTTTTTTTTTTTAAAGCTCCCACAGCAACTAATTTAGGATTTGAGGTATTCTCTCGAGGACAGATGGCAAATGCAATTGGGATAGGTGGTTTGTGCCCTTATATTGTTTTAAAACCTTGTATTTGGGACCCACAAGTCCAGTGAAACAGCCTTTTCAGTTGAAAATCTCGAATGTCCTCAATTGAAAAAACTAAACCCGTAATTTGACAGCGCAAAACATACGATATATACCTGGAAGAATAATAGGAGCGCTTAACTTTGCTTCTTTCCAATGAAGATTTGGTGTTTAGGGGAGGGATTGTGCTTCGCTGTTGCCTCGTGCTGTTATGTTCTTTGGGGTTTATTTGAAGATTGCCATTCCCCTATGCTTTCTGCAACCTGGGCTACAGCAGTACATTTTTCAGACCCATATGAAGCCCGTAGGTACTTTATGCTACAACCATCTTCATATCTTCATTTACATGTCTGGCCGTATTCATAACAAAGAACTAACATCCTTATTTGTAAAGTATCCGCGCATACAATGCTCGTAGTTCTACACAAGTCTGTCCACACAACTCTTTCATTTCTACAGACGTTTTGTAGACCCTGCAACAACTGTGTTTAAAGTGTTTCATTTGGACACACCATTCCGTTGCTGGCTACCTAATCTATCATTATAATGTCATTTAATGTACCGCAGATATGTGAACTTCCTTCTGTTTGTTTTTGCTTGTTACCAACTTTTCAGGAAAAATTGCTGGTAGGCTTTTCATAGAAAAGATGGGAGAAACTGTTGTGAAATGAACTTTTATGTGTCGGCTTTTTTTGATTTTCAGAAAGTTGTAATTAGAAGTGGCTCTTGGGTCCTCTTACTCATACTTACATACATAAGCACATTTGACAAAAACTGTATTTTATTCTGTGTGATACAGGAAAAAAAAAACCTAAAAACTGGCATGTTTCACATCCAAGACATTTCTCACGTGTATTTCCATCCATTATGCGGGAACAGGAATAGGCAGTAACAATCTGTAATCATTTTATTTTAAAAATGTTCCCCGACATTACTCTGCATATTGTATACAGCAGGGGTGCGCAAACTGCCTGCTCTGCACCACCATGCCTGCTGCCCCCTGTGTCGGGCCCCCTCTTACCTTTAAGGCAGCGTCAAATGACAAAGTGGGGTCGTGTGACGTCAGGTCACGTGACCCTGCGGCGTCGCCATGGCGACGTGTGGCCCGAAGACGGCTTAGTTCAGGTAAGTGAGTTACAGAGGCCTTGCGCTGAAGAGCGCGGGGGGGCCTCAGTAACCGCCGCGCCCCCCAGTTTGCGCAGCCCTGGTATATACAGTATGCTCTTGAAATGGCAAGTATCCAAAGAGGGTGTGTTCTGTCACTGAATAACATTAGCTATTAGGACAGTGGATGTTTGAGAGGATCGTGTCTCCCCAGCTTTGGTGCAGTGTGTCTTTATCATTTCTGTTTGCCTCCCCTTGATATGCTTTCTTCATCCTCTTCCTTTGCACCACTGACGTATAGGAATTGATACCACTCATACTTTGCACCGCCTGCCTCCACCCAGAGCCCAAAGAAAGAGACCAGCTCCTCCATATACTGTTCAATTTGATTAAGCGTCCAGATGATGAGCAAAGGTATGTATTGTTAGTTTCACACGTTGTCCTGGGAGAGTTTCTTTCGAAAATAAAAAACCTTTCTGATCTCCGCTTGTACACTGCCTAAGGGATTTATACCCCCTCCAGTTCTCAGGGGGAGGGATTTAAGTTCTCAGTATGGCCTAGCAGGTTGCTATAACAACATATTAATATAAATAATTTGCCAGTCATTTTACACAGACAAAGCGCTTTCTGTCCCTTTACACAGTTTAACGCACGAGTAATTACATTTTACAAGCGCTTGAACTTCCCTGTGACCTGCCCATCTACTGTATGTGTATTTTATAGCAATCACAACATGAGAGATCACAATACAGATTTGTTTTCTGAGTATTTCATTATTTATTTTGTTCTTTTAACTGTTGATTACCTTAAGGCAATTATTATTTCCAGGCGGGTTTTAAGCTCATTGTTTTTGTTCTGAGATTAACGCGAAACATACTTTCACGTGACTATTAGGATGCTGATTTGCAGGTTTTCCTTGAACTTGTAGGCAAATGATTTTAACTGGATGTGTGGCGTTCGCTCGTCATGTGGGACCTACGCGAGTGGAAGCCGAGCTTTTACCCCAGTGTTGGGAGCAGGTAACTATAGTAGCTCAAGGTTTTGCTACGTATTCTAATGTAAAAACGTGGACTTGTGACTAGTTTGCACGGCTGTCCCTTGTACTTGCAGGTTTCAGTCGGTCGGTGCCTGGGTTTCCTTTTCTTCTCTTCCTAATTTATCATGCTGGTTTTTCTCCGACCGGAGGCACTATGAATGTCTTGCACTAAGAGAGACCGTGATGGCCAACTGTAAACCTGTTCTAATATGACCATACAAACACTGAATACCTTTGTGCCAAGCGTATTTGGCAAGATGCCTATGAAGATATGGTCATAAGTGTATAGATGTAGGAGAGGAGCTCAGCACAGTCATTCGTAGTACTCACTACCTTGTGTAGTGGTGGGTAGTACGTGTGTAATGTTTATTGAGAGCAGAGGGGATGAATGAAGGGCCAAGTACCCCCTTCACTCACCCCCTCTGCCCCCAATAAACCTGCTATTGTGCCTTAACCCCTTAATTGCCTTAGCGTCTAGCTGCTAAGGTAATGAAGCTGCTTACATTTTATTTGTATTTATAGTGTGCTTGAGCAGGGGGTCTCCTGAGCTGAACAAGGTTGATTTCAGCCTCGGGGACCCCCTACTTCCCGAAATACAGGCCCTGTTATAGGGTGCCGGTATCCCTCTGCTTTGTTTAGATCCCACTGTCACGTGTCCCACATGATTTTAACATGGGGATACCGGCACCCCACAACGGGGCCTGTATCTCGGGAAGTAAGGGATTCCCGGACCTGAAATCAATGCAGTTCAGCTCTGGAGACCCCCCGCTACATTACTGCAAATGTTTAAAATGTAATTAAAACCCTGCGATCGCCTGTTAGAGGCGCGTGTCTCTTAAAGACAGGTCGTCACCGGACAGATTAACACAGCAGGGACCCCTGCTGTGTTAATCCGATGGGCCATTAGTCTGCTGCGGCAAATTTTTGAAAGCATTTCAGGGAGATCTGGAAAACCAATTCGAGAAATGATCGGATAACGGCCGCTGCATCTGTAGGTGTTGACTGCCCATGTAAAGGGGAAAAAGTCCTCTCTCCTGTTTTATACTCGTAAGTTTCATCCAGGAAACATTGGCCCTTCTCAATTCTGAAGGATAACAATTAGAAATTCTTTAACAGGTGCACAGTTTGCAGCATTTTTTTTTTTTTTTATCTAGCACGTGGTAAAATGCTGAAAAGTGTACAATTGAATAAACTTCACTGCTGATCTAAACATGTAGACAATATTTGCATGTTTATTGTGTTGTCGAAGTTCCACGCAGGAATGTAGTGTTGTCGCTTCTTGTATTACTGACCATGCTCTATGCACGGTATGTATCTTCTATTTGCAATTGTTCTCTATGAGATGGTGCCCCATTTACAACTCACAAAAGAGAAGTTAAGGGGAAATTTTGGGGATGAACAATGAATCATTGTTAAGGAACATAGCAAGCGTATAAACATCTTTTGAGATTAATCTTTGCCGTTGAAATATGTGCATATTTATTTGCTTAGTGCAACATTGTTTGTGGTTCTTAGCACTTGCATCCAACAGCCCGTGTTAATCGTTAAATTCTTAGTGTTTGTTTAACTTCCTTGACAAAAAGTTGTTTTTCAGCCAGGTGTACTGTACACAAGTTATATTTCATTTTTTCACTGTTCCCTTTGAAAAAAACATACCATAAAATAGTACCCTGAAACCACTGCATGCCTGTGTTTAGCATTACACACAATTAGCTTGCAGTGCATTGCAGTGATCTATTTATTGGCTTTACATTGCTAAATATGCTGAACAATTGTCACTTAAAGTAACAGTGTTCCAGTTGGGATTGCTTATTCTGCAAAAAGCAATTAGAAGATTCATGACCTCATGACTTGTCAAACAGAGGTGTGTGTGTGTGTGTGTGTGTGTGTGTGTGTGTGTGTGTGTATATATAAATATAAGTGTAGATCTATTTATCTCCCACACACACACAATGGAATTCCTCAGCAGAAGGGTAGGTGGTGCTCGGTAAAAGTAATGAATAAACGTCAGTAAAGATCACAAAAGTGCTTAAATATCTGCACCATCCTAGGAGTTAATGTTTATTTAGTCCGATATGGACATATCCTGACATTTCGAAACCCCCCACCCCTGAAGAAGGTCCCCCTGGGTGCAGAAAGTCAGGATATGTCTGCATGTTGGACTAAATAACCACTTATTCTTTAACTGTGTGAGTATTTTGATCACTTTTTTTTTATCTTCATTGAGAGAGATATCTTTATACAGCTCAACCCCGTTATAGTGCGATCCGCTACATATACACTTATAACGCGTTCTGAGTGTGGCTCACTATTTAAAAACATGTCCAAGGTTTTTTTTTTTGGTGGTTTTTTTAATAAGCAAAATGACGCAGTGCGAGGACTTACCCGGCATCTGCTGCTCTCTCCTCTCTCCTCTCTCACTGCTTCATCCACGTGTGTGGCGCACATATGTGTGTGTATAATATATATATATATGTATGTATATATATATATATATATATATATATATATATAATATGTAGAGGTACAGTACCGTGTTAGACAAGCTTCAATGATCAAAGATGAATAGACGATACATGTATGTATATCATTCAATGCTTTATTGCTAACGGACATGCACACACACACACACATTTAAATTTTAGCATACCATACAGGAATTGAACCCATGACCCTTCATACTCTAGTACCGATTCTTTACCTGCTACACGATAAGATTGGTGTGATGTCATTGACGCTATTATCAAACATAACTTATATTGCACAGTAGTGTGTGTGGGCAATAAAACGTTGTATGTTATTTAAAAAATAAAACACCTTGGAAATGTGCGCCGAACACATGGACGCAGCCTGATGAAGCAGAGAGAGAGCTGCAGAGAGGAGAGAGCCGCAGATGCTGGGTAAATCCTCGTGCGGCTGCCATTTCGCGATCCTGGTTATAACGCAGTCTCATTATGTGGACCCCGTGCACCGCGTTATAACGTGGTTCAGCTGTATCTATCAATCTATTTACATGCTGCTTGAAGAATAGCAACACTCCAAAACAATGGAGTAATGCCACATATCATAGATATCCTCATCCACAAGAAAGGAGACAAGGAAGCTATCAAGTACTTCAGACCAATCAGTCTGCTTCCAATCACTTACAAGATTGTTACAAAGATTCTCACCAATCGACTGCAACAAACCCTGGATTTTGCCCAGACTAGAGAACAAGCAGCATTTCACAGTGGATACTACACAATAGTCCACATTCAAGTCGTACAAGAAGTGATTTGCCAAAATAATAAATGCAATATACTACTCAGTTTAGGATTTCATGATTAAAAAATATTATTTGATTCCATCTACACCTCAGCGGTCCAAGATGCATTAAGGAAACGGTGTTGAAGCGTAAATTGATATTATAAAGAACATTAATGAGAATGCCACATCACACATTAGATTACATGTAGATACTTGCAAGATAAGGATCAGCAAGGGAGTGTGGCAGGGAGACACCATGTCACCAAAGCTTCTTGCAGAGAAACTTGAATTGTTCGAGACATTGCATTGGGGAAAAATGGAATAAAATCAACTGTGAATATTTGAGTCGCCTATGATTTGCAGATGATGTTATTTTTGCCACAAGTCAAGAAGATCTCCAGCAAGAAATTGAAGAACTCGCTGAAGCAAGTAAGAAGTGTGCCTGATCAACAAATGTCACGTCTGCAAAGATTTAAATAAATTGAAATAACTAGAATAAGTCAAATTGTCTACGTTGGATGGCAAATAACAATGGTTAGGAACATTTTGAATGAAATCAGTAGAAGAATGAAGATGGGATAGAGCACATTTTGAAGAAACGACAATATTTCAAGGGAACCTTTCTCTGTGCCTCGAGGAAAGTTTTTGACTAGTTTATTCTGCCTGTGCTCACGTATGGGTGTGTAAATTGGACCCTAAATGCGAAGATAATTCAGAATCTTCAGACCATGCAAATAAGTATGGAGAGATTTATGCTGGGTATTACTCGAAGGGATACGAAAAATAATGAATGGGTTTAAAACCAAACAAAGGTGAAGAAGTGTAAATGACAGCGTGCCTGCCTTATCACAAGAAGAAATGATCATCACTAAACAAACATGGTACTCGACTGGCTTCTAAGGGAGATTAAAAGACCAAGATGATGACCAAAACTGGGATGGGAGGATGAAATCAGAAAATTTGTTGAAACAGGGAAACCAGGCTTGCAACCGCAGTAGCTGGAAGATCATTGGGGAGGCCTTCATCCAGCAGTGGATCAGCAAGGGCTGATGACAATATGCATGCATGCTTAAATACAGTGGTTTGCAGAAGTTTTCACCCGTCTATATATCTATACTAGCTGAGAGACCCGGCGTTGCCCGGGGGAGGGACGGAGGGGGGGAGGAGGGGAGGGGGGGAGGAGAGGAGGGGGAAGGGACAGTGGACGGTAGGAGGGGGAAGGGACAGTGGACAGGAGGGGGGGAGGAGGGGAGGGGGAAGGGACAGTGGACAGGAGGGGGGGAGGGACAGTGGACAGGAGATGGGGAGGGGGGAGGGACAGTGGACAGGAGGAGGGGGAGACAGTGGACGGGAGGGGGGGACAGTGGACGGGAGGGGGGGACAGTGGACGGGAGGGGGGGACAGTGGACGGGAGGGGGGGGACGACAGTGGACAGGAGGGGGGGTGGGTTGCTTACAATTTCCGTGTCCCTCCTCTCCACTCACACACACGCACAGTGTAACACACACACACACACACACACAGTGTCACACACACACAGTGTCCCCCCCCACACACAGAGTGTGACACACACACACAGTGACACACACACACACACAGTGACACACACACACACACACACACACACACGTCACCTCTCCTTCCGTCCGCCGCCATCTTACTCCGCGAGGGAGGAAGGGGGTCCTTCCGGGCGCCGCCATCTTAGGCGCTGCTTGTCCACTGCCTGTCGGAGCACCGGGGGGAGGTGAGCGGAGCACTGGGGGGAAGAGCTGAGCGGAGCTCCGGGGGGGAGAGCTGAGCGGAGCTCCGGGGGGGAGAGCTGAGCTGAGCGGAGCACCGGGGGGGAACTGACACGGGGAGAGGAGAAGAGCGCTGGGGCGCGCGGCGCGTGCTTGAGAGCCGTGGGGGGTGTCCCGGGCGCTCGCTCCGCTCCCCCACTGACTGTAGCGGCGCCGGGGGGGGTGAAAGCGCGGGAACCAGGGAGACACTGGGAATGTTGGTTCTGTGTGGTGTGATCTCTCGGAGGAGCAGCGGCCACGTGCGGTGTCCGTTGGTGATGTGATGATCACACAGCGCTACTGCCTCGGGGGGGGGGGGTGCGGTGTCCGTTGGAGAGGTGAGGATGAGACAGTGCGGTGAGGTGTGTTAGCAGTGTAGGCCGTAAGAGGCGGTGTGAGCGTGCGGTGTGTGTGGTGTTGTGTGAGGGTGTGGAATGTTGCAGTGCTGAACGCAATAAGACTGGTACCTGATTGTGCAGTTCTGTCGTGGTAGCAGGCGGTCAGGGTTTTCTGGGTTGAGAGCAGTGAGGGTTATGTGCAAATCTCTCAGAGCAGTGAGGTTTAGGTGCTGGCAAGCGTTCCCAAAGCTCAGTGAGTGAGGGGTGGGACAGTGTGGCAGTGGTGTTGGCCGCAGACCAATGAGAGTTGTGCGGGGGCGGACCGCAGACGAATGAGAGGTGTGCGGGGACGGGCATGGCCTGAGGTGGAGTGACAGGCCAAAGGTGCAATCAGATTGTCTGTAGGGACACAGGAAGATGCAGACAGGCATACAGTGCTTTCACTAATATATAATAAGATGTATATATCTATTATACACAGACGTATATAAAAAAATATTATTTCACACCCCGGGCCCATGTGAGAGCTGTTGATGCAGTAAATAATAATAAAAGTGGTGTGATACAAGGACCATGTCCTCTCTGTAGATATGTTCAGGCAAGATCTTTTTGCCACCTGTTATTCACCTTCCTCTCTGCTTAAGTATAATTATCTGTAGCTAAAGTTCATATTGAAGTTAGAATTCTGTCTTGTAGATCAATCACAAATACCCAGAAAGAAGACTGCTCGTGGCAGAGTCGTGTGGGGATCTAGCTCCGTACCTCCCCGTAAGTCTCCTTAATTTCTATTGCTTTCCATAAAATGAAACCTCAATTTTTGTGTAAATATAGATGTAAAAAAAAAAAAAAACTTTGTATAAAATGACAACATACATTATAATAGGACGTAGATAAATAACTTCCTTCATTTTGAAGTAAGCAAACCCAGTTTCTACTTTGACTGAAATTCAGTGGGTTAAAGCTGGTCACCATGTGTTAACCTAGCCATTGACTGGTTTCTGAATTAAAAATGTGACTGTAAGTTTTGGGTTACCATAATATCAACTATATATTTGATCTTGATATAAGCTAACCAGCTTTATTTTCAAGTCTTGTATCTTGTTTGGCCAAGCATGCCAAAGCCAATGATCCCTTTTCTTCCAGAAGGAGATAAGAAGTTCACTTGTGCTGTCAATGCTGCAACAAATGTTGATGGAAGATAAAGCAGACATGGTTCGGGAAGCTGTGATTAAAAGCCTTGGCATCATTATGGGGTACATTGATGATCCGGACAAATACCAACAGGTATGGTTCACAAGACTGTAGTGTTTATTTTTTTGAATATGATTATGAAACTTGGTGTTTTCTTTTTAATAAAATTGAAAGATATATATATTAAAGAATGTCACTTGTGAGCACATTCACATGTCTTAGACAAGTCTGCAACCATTATCACCTAGCATACGGTGCTTCCACTGCAGCAAGGGATTCTGGGAAATGACATGCAAATGAGCACACGTGTAACCTTTCGCCTGAAATCCATTTACATGGGACCCATACAAGCAAATGCTCTGCTGTTCACACAGCTTTTAAGCACAGCATGGGACTAGCAAAGCAAGTCAAACCACTCACAGACATGTTTCAATCTTAATGGGTATCATCAGTGTGAGGTTGGTTGTACTGGCTTTGCAATTTTCAAGATTGGGTGGGTTTATCATACACATTTTAAATTACATGTCTGTGAGAAGGTTTGACTGGCTTTGCATCTAATCCCATGCTGTGCTTAAAAGCTGTGTGAACAGCAAAGCATTTGCTTATATGGGTTCCATGTAAATGGGTGACATGTCATTTCCCAGAATCCCTTGCTGCAGTGGAAGCAATGTATGCTAGGGGATAATGGTTGAAAGGCAGAGTTGCAGGCCTGTCTAAGACCTGAATGTGATATTCTTTATTGGCTATATGCCAACGGTGGAGGTTTTTTGTCGCCTTTTTCACTCACATAACTTAAAGTGTGTGTGTGTGCGTGTGTATAAATATCTCTATAGACATATATCAAAAGGGTAGGATAGAATGGCACCGGAGGCCATATTGACAATATATACAATTTAAATGTGTATGTGTACGACAGGATAAATCGGACACTCGTTTACTAGTTTTACCATGTCTTTTTCTCATCAGGGTTTTGAACTTCTGCTGACAGCTCTAGGTGATCCTTCAGAAAGAGTAGTGAGTGCAACTCATCAGGTGTTTTTACCAGCCTATGCTGCATGGACCATGGAACTGGGCAATCTACAGTCTCACCTTTTTCCAACGCTTCTTCATAAAATTGAAAAACTCCTCAGGGTAGGTGTTTGAACAAAGCCATATTTCATTTGTTCAGTGCCCATCCCTTTCTGCCTCCCTACCCGCAAAGGTACAGCATAACACAAACCGCTGCAATGTTGCATGGTATTGTTAGGATTAAAGCAGTTGACATGAGTTAATACCACATGTTCTTGGCTGTTAACTGTCCCAGCTATAACTCTGTAAAGCCAAAATCGAAGTGAATATATAACAAGGATGTGGAAAGATTGTCCTCATGGTTTTCTCACAGAGGTGGCTGTGCTTTCAGGAGTTTGCCTTGCTGTGTAATGGTCCTTCTGGAAACATGGTTCTTTTTCAGACTGTGTCTATGCATTTCAGGAAGGAGAGCACGGGCTGGATGAACACAAGCTACACATGTATCTTTCTGCCTTGCAATCTCTTATCCCTTCACTCTTTGCAACTGTGCTGCAGAATGCCCCGTTTACAAGCAAAGCCAAGCTTCAGGGTGAAATACTTCAGATAGAAGGTACGAACAACCACATATTCTTTCAAACCACATGGGTGATTATGGTGGTCACTTAGGCGGCCGACCTATTTAAAACCTTCACCCTGCATCTTTCCCAGCTCTTATTTCTCACGCACCACACATTTCAAGCTCTCATTTAGTGACCAGCAGCTTTGTCTTGAATTTTGTCTTTCGCAACCAGTGGCAATAGTAGACATTTTGTCCTGTTGGTCAGTTGTTGAGTTCCACAGTGGTTTGTAAACAAGTGGGTGGTTTATACCCAAAGAAAGAAGGGGGGTGCGGGAAGTTTGATCTGCTTTTTCCAACTTCTAGCGTGGTCTGTCTGCACACGCTTAAAATAGATCTGCCAGCTATGTGATTTTCCTTTCTGCATCTGAGTCAACTATTCTAGCATGTGAGCCTTTGTAATAGCCTCTGCTTCTACAGTAGCTTTTCATAGTTTTCTGCATACAGTACTTGTTTCTGGAAGAGATTTCATTTGTTTACTGGTATATTTATATTTCCTTTAATCTTCCTCCCATCACCTTCTCTTGCCGGCAAGATGCAGCCTTAATTCAAGCTGTAGGTGGATTGCTATGTTTTCTACCAAAAAAATAAAGAAAATCCTGATTCACTGGAATCTTGTATTATATGCAGGTGGTGGTTGTTGAGAGATGCGGGCAGCTCAGGAAACCGGTTGGTGTATATGCAAAAAGTACAAAATAGAAATATATAACACCGTTATAAAATGTAAGCTGGCTTATTGAATATATCGCCCTAAAGGTGTATACTCACACTATCCAGTATACAAAACAGCGTTTGTGCCCCTCTGGGGAGATCCTTCGGTAATGTGGACGTATTGTTGAACAGTTTTTTTCACATACTGGTTGTGGTACCTCAAAAAAAAAATGACCACAAATGTGTACATAAATGGGAATGGTGCACCTTTTACAACTTAATGAAGAAGGAACTTATGTTATCAGAAGCTCATTTCTAAAAATTACTTTGTATATTTTTCCTGATGGTCTTAAAGATGCAGACCAAGCAATATCCTACGTGTTATTTTTTTAATAAATCAGTTCTGTACTATGAGAAAATACTTGTAGCACATTTTTTTTTAAACAACTCTGAATTACATTTCTAATGTATTATAATAGAGCAAGCCTTTTTTGTTTCTATAGCAACCTTTTACAAAGTCACACTGACTGCAGAATACTCCTCTGCAGTCATTTAGTGAACCCCCGGGCCAAATCTTCACCGATCGGCGACTTGGCTAATTACTAATTTTGTGTGGATTGTAGTGATGCACATTTTAAAGGGAAAAAAATAATTTAAAAAAAAGAAACCGGCAGCTTGGACTGCTGCATTAAAACAGCCTACCACACTGATTATTTATTTAATTCAATTTGTTTGGTGTTTTTTGTTTTTTAACTAACCATAAGCTTTCTAAAGCTGTTTTTATTTTCAAAACCTGTTGCTTCATTCAGGAGATATAAGCATGTTTAAATATTAGATGGGATGTTTAAATAAAGCTCGCATCCCGAAGCTAGAGATTTAGAAAACCATATATTTTTTTGTAACACTAGAAAAACATACTTAAAAAAAAAAAAGAGCAAGACATGCACAGGGGGCAAGATACTAACAGTTTGTGACGTAACCTCAGAGAGGCTTCTGGGGGGAGAGTGCTGCTTTTACATCTGAGATACGTGATGCAAGTAACGTCATCGGCACAACTGGTCTGAGAGCTGTTATTGTAGGGTGGATCTTTTACTGAGGAACAAACTGCTGCAGCAAATAGTGTCCATTGAGCTTAAACTTGAGACATCTAGATGTTCAATCGTATAATTACCCAACACTTCATTTTCTCCACACACACTCTACTTTAACATGCTCCTGTGTGTGTGTGTTATATATATCTATATATATATAATTTCCCAGAATCCCTTGCTGCCGTGGAAGAACTGTATGCTGGGTGATAATGGTGAAAGTCAGAGTTGCAGACCTGTCTAAGGCCGTGCTTATAGTGCCGGCGATGCGACGTCGCCCGAAAACAAATGCATTGCCGCCGCGCGCGCGCGCGATGGAGCGAAGTCGCCGTTGCGAAAACTGATAGCCGGCAAAATTTGATTTTTCAAGGGCTGTCGCGTCACGTGACGACCCTTGAACCAATCAAATTGCCGGAAACACACGACGACGCCCGGCGAAATATA
Organism: Ascaphus truei; assembly: GCF_040206685.1. Taxonomy (NCBI): domain Eukaryota; kingdom Metazoa; phylum Chordata; class Amphibia; order Anura; family Ascaphidae; genus Ascaphus; species Ascaphus truei. Next base: position 204,454,512 of record NC_134484.1, on the reverse strand, counting down.
ACTTTAGCCGGTGACGGCACTATAGGCACGGCCTAAGACATGCAAATGAGCACACAGTAATGTTTCCATTTGGGGGGAGGGGGGAGTGGGGCATGGGGTGTGTGTGTGTGTGTGTGTATCTCTAATGATTTTTCCGTGCTCAAGCCCAATACTTGAATACATGCAGTACATGTGACAAGCGGAGAAAGCTTCCAGTTAGCTGTATGCATGCCTTGGAAGACATTGCTGGATGCACAAAGCCCTGGTATGGTGGCACGGGGCTATGTTATATGGGGCTGCTTGTACCCAATAGTGTAATAGAAATAGGAACATGGCAGCATTCTGAAATTGTATTAAAGCATATGAAATATATCGAAACGGAAGAGTAGCATTTTTATTTTGAGTCTTGCGTGCTCATGGCAGTCCACAGTTGTCAGATGTGCAGACATTCTTTCATTTGACTACGTTTGCGTCCTCTGCCTAGGCAGTTGTGTAAAAATAGGTATCATTTGAAATTTGCTCGACTCCATTTTGAGCTTTTTTTTTAAATTTAAAAATAGAAACTACTGTATACCTCTGATTATTTTCTTATTGCCTTTCAAATGGCACAAAAAATTTAGAGCTGTACTTTCACAAAAACTGCTGTGTTAGCCACCACACAGCTCAAAACGCTTTTGAAAACAGGAGTTTTAAAATGGCATCTCCTAGCCCATAAATAGTAACCCATACCTGGCACTTAAGACGCACATTGTCTGTCAGTGATTTGTTCCCCTGTAATTGCTTCCAATTCTTCTTATGTGCAGGGCAGAAGACCTGTTCTGCCGATGACCTCCACGTGGGAAATGCATTGCTGGGCGGGAGTGTCGAGAGAGGAAAAGAGCCCGAATGTGTGTAAAAACTGCACTTCTTAAATCATAAACCGGCTGCTCATTAAATTCCGTCTGTGCTTTAATCAGTGAGCAGAGAATGAAACCAAGTGTGTGGAAAAATGTGTTGTGTGATTTATGCACCGAGAATAATCAAGCAATTGCACGTTTAGCTAAACATTTATGCAGCGTGCAACTCCAATGTAAGATGCGGACAAAGGATTTTCTTTCTTTTTCTTTGTTAACTCCATGTTGTATTTCATTTTTGGCGTTCTACTTTTCCATGGCAATGGTACAAAATGTTGCGTTATGATTAAGGTGTCCATAATAGCTCAGATCTTTATCTCGTCAAGATAGTTTAAGCCGTGTAACACAACAGGAAAGTGGTATGTTTGTTGTTATAACAGATTTGTAACCATGAGAGATGAAAACATAGATTCATAAAGGATCAAGAACTGAAATTCTCTACTCCGTACAGGGATAACTTGTTTTGTGCAGAGACTTTTTTGAAAATCCGTATTTAAACATGAAAAACAACATTGTTGTCTATTAATGTGGCATTGTTTAGTTGCTAGAGCATGCAGTATTGCTATTTACTGAGGTTAACCGCTGGTAGGGCATCATTTTCGTTTGTCTGTCCATTTCATCCTCCCACAATTTCTGTATGCAACACTGCTTCTTTATGTTTGACATTGTCATAGTACCTATGTGTTATTGGCTCCCTCACCCCTCCTTACCTTGAACCAACACAATGTATTAATATATGAACCGGGCGGATCTGCAGAATTTCCCCTCCCGCTCCCTGAATTCTCTTCTACAAGCCAAGGTTTATAATATATGACAGAAGATAAGTCTGATTGCTATACAGTAGCAGACATGCTGCTTTCAAACTGATGATAGTTGATGTTTCGCTGTTTTAACAGTGCATCAAGCTATGCCATGTACTGCTTGTCATTCACTTATAAGAAAATGTTTTGCATAATGACTTTATGGGTATTCTCTAGAGATGGCGTGTCTTGTGAGCGGATTTGGATCAGCCGGTTCCTTTGGCCCACGGATTTCCGTGGATCTAACTCAAAAAGGGCGATTCGCCTTTTTCCGGATTTTCTTTTTATCGTTGACAATCCAATCCACAGATTCCGCAATCCGTGATCGGATTATTAAAATCCACCAGCGGATTGTGGAATCTGCATATTGGATTATTAAAATGCGCCAGCGGAATGTGGCATCTGCATATTGGATTATTAAAATGCGCCAGCGGATTGTGGAATCTGCATATTGGATTATTAAAATGCGCCAGCGGATTGTGGAATCTGCATATTGGATTATTAAAATGCGCCAGCGGATTGTGGAATCTGCATATTGGATTATTAAAATGCGCCAGCGGATTGTGGAATCTGCATATTGGATTATTAAAATGCGCCAGCGGATTGTGGAATCTGCATATTGGATTATTAAAATGCGCCAGCGGATTGTGGAATCTGCATATTGGATTATTAAAATGCGCCAGCGGATTGTGGAATATGCATATTGGATTATTAAAATGCGCCAACGGATTGTGGAATCTGCATATTGGATTATTAAAATGCGCCAGCGGATTGTGGAATCTGCATATTGGATTATTAAAATGCGCCAGCGGATTGTACCCAATGGAGGTTTTTGGTTTTTCCGCACAGATTGAAACTGGAACAATTTTACACCACAGAACAGATTTTCAATGGAACGTTTGGGAAATTTACGCGAAATGGATTTCGATTTGTTTGAAGTTTTGTCATTATCAAGATAGAACGCTTTAGTTCCCTGTATTTTTTTCTAAAAACCTTCACACTTTTTATACTTCACTTTTGATGATTGATCATTGTATAAAAAGTCACTTTTGCACTGTAGTGAATAAACTTAACCTGGCATCGTATCAAGGCTGATTGTGACATTGGGCGGCTGATTGTGACATTGGTTACATTTGTAAGTTGAAATGTGTAACATTGGCTGAGTCTGCCAAAATATCTAAAGTTGTATCTATATAGGCTCATTACATTTTATCTGGTAGTGTTAGGACTTGCGAATAGGATCTGCCTTGTCGTGGCTCGCAAGCTTACAACTCTTTGGCCAAAGGGTTAAACTTCCCTTTTTCAAGAGAATATATAAGTATTTTACTGTGTATTTTTGTCTTGTTGGATGTAGCATTGCGCTTCTCTGTCGTATACATTACTTTTGAAGTCTGTGTAAACTAGTCTGTCCCTCCGAACTGACACTCAAGACATGCCCTCCTCCCCCAGTTTCTCACACACGGCCTGGAAATGTCCTCTCGATATTGTAGAAGTCGGTGCCTGATTTTTGTTTGCGCTGCTCATTACAGTGACCAGATTCCCTCGACCCGTGTCGCCTCTTCAGGACGTAGCCACCATCATCGGCAGCCGCACGCAGCTGGCTGTGCTACTTCAGCTTTATGATCACCAGCTGGAGCACGAGGGCACCACGGGCTGGGAAAGCTTGCTCTGGGTCGTCAATCAGCTGTGAGTTTATTTTCTGCATGATATTGCTATGGCAGTTGTATGAAGCCAATGTATTTTGTACTTAATAGGTTGCTTCCATAGATAGGTAAAAGTCAGTTTCATTTACATCTTGCGTTGTAGACTGCCACTAAATAAGCCCGGGGAGCTGCACTTCCAGCCCACTGAAGCTTCTTCTCCAAAGAGGAAATCAATATCTACTGTAAGGGCCTCCCAGTTTGTATCCTGGTGATCTTATTCCCAGATTTATAATGTACCTGCTTCTTCAAAATAGAAATAAAGAATTCGAAAAAATTGAAGTGCCTGATACTGTGGTCTGAAACATAATATAATAAACCACAGGTTAATCGATGGTAGTTGGATAGCTTGGGACTTGAGGGGTATTTATTTATAAAATGTTTTACCGGGAAGTAATACATTGAGTTACCTCTCGTTTTCAAGTATGTCCTGGGAGCTATGATGACAAATAATACATGGTTACAAATACACATTTAAATAAGTGAACAGGATATACCTTATATACTGTACAAGACATTGCATGCACAGTTAAAGATAATATATATATATATATTATAGGCGTATGTAACAGTTACAGACCAGATTAAAACGTGAGACTGCATTAGTTTTGAAAAAACTTAAACTGGTAGCGGCTGTGACAGTCTCCAGTAGGTTGTTCCAGTTGTGAGGTGCACGGTAAGAGAAGGAGGAGCGACCGGATACTTTGCTGAACTTTGGGAACTTGGAAAAAAAATATTGGAGGGTTGCAATTGTATATTCGGTCTAACCATTTTTGGATGGATTTGATCCTTCTTGATTTTAAGGTTTTATCAAATGTCGTTGAAATGAAACCATTATAACTAGGCAATGTTACAGAAATATGTTTACAGATCACTACATAATAACATGATTGAAAATGTCGTGTGATTTGTTTAGGGACGTTCCTGATGATCAATACATGCCAATTGTCTTCTTCACTCTTTATTTGATTTTATACAGAAGTGATGTTCTTTCCCTAAATCTGTTATTTTCCCCCGTATCTTTCAGACTACCACAACTCATAGAAATAGTTGGCAGAATCAATGTTGCATCCACAGCCTGCGTGCATGAGTTTTCTAGGTTTTTCTGGCGGCTATGCAGGACGTTTGGAAAAATATTCACGAACACGAAGGTAAAAATCGATTTTGTTTAATAATTCATTAACTGTTAATGACCTGAAAATGTATCTGTGATGTTGCATAGTTGATCTAAGCGCTTTATCGTGTAAACTCTGATAGGACCGAATTGGTGCTTTTGCAGTTTACAAAATAAGGCCTTAAATGTAGCACTTCATGCACCGTGTGTTTAGAATCACTCTGGTACAAAAGATGGACAACGTCCGTGAATTAATTGTTCCTGTATAACAAAAGTAAATGAAAATATCACTTGTGCGCACATTTACATGTCTGACAGGTCTGCAACCCCGCCTTTCACCATTATCTCTTAGCATACAGTGCTTCCACTGCAGCAAGGGAGTCTGGGAAATGACATGCAAATGAGCACACAGTGTCATGTTTTACTTCAAATCCATTTTGACAAAAGTAAAATCATTGCTACATTGATACCACAGTTAATTGCTTTCAGCTCATGACATGTACTGTATATTGGGCCCATCTCACACTTAAAATGGTAACACAACTTCAATTGTTCAACTGGCACGATTTGCTAAACCTACCAATCCAATTACTCTGTAGGTAAAGCCACAGTTCCAGGAAATCTTGAGGCTGTCAGAGGAAAATATTGGTAAGTATTACGTATGCAATTCGTCTTCTCCTGTGCTTAAACAAATGAGTTTGAAAGCAATAAAATGGTAGAATAAGTGCATTTTCTTTCATTTTCTGATGAAATATCGAACATGACTTTTTTCATTACAATCTGATCTAGCGTATCTTTCTCTTGTTATTTGTAGATATTTCACATTTTTTATACTAAATCGTTATTAGGATGCTTTTGGTGCAATGGTACGCTGATAGCAGCCTTTAATGGAGTTTTGTTGTTGTAATAGGAAAGTATTCACACACCTTTACTACCACTTTTAAAGTGGCTTTAAAATTGAATATATGTTCAATAGCTTTGCAAATCAAGGCCCGAAAAAGCATGAATGGTTATCACAATACATAATGTATACATTTTTGTGCCAGAGCAAGTTTGGGGTAGCGGCTGAGGAACAAATACACTAGCAATTCCAAAGTAATAATCAAAGACTAATTATAAAGCCGTTTTTAGAAACCATTTTGGCCATGTTGGGTCATGAGTACAGAAAGGTTTTACGTCGAAATGGATTGCCCAAATAGTAGAGGTGGTGGAGTACCATATAAACAATTTCAACATTTAATAAAGGTCTTCTTTCACGATCAATGGCTTGGTTTTTTTTGTGCCTAAAAGATATGTACTGGTACTTTCAGCCAGGAAAAAAATGTATGTTACTCCATTTTTGCTGAGCGAGAACTTGCCGTACGTTGATGATGAAGCACTGGAAAGGTGATAATGTATTATCATACATTAAAACGTCTACAACTTGTACCCGGTATTTTTATTTGTCAGGTAACAGTGCATTCTTATTTCAGATTCTGCCGCAGGAAATGGAGTGCTTACAAAAGGCACTGTCCCTATATATGCAACTGGCGTCCTTACATGTTACAATCAGGTAAGTCCTTGGCATAACCACAGAGTAAGAAAGGGTTGGTATTGGACAAGCTGAAAGAAAAGAGACCTATAGGGAACGCAGAGTTAAACGTTCAGTCCAGGCCAGAGTGGACAATGGCAACGATAGGTAAAAATGAGGTGTGCAATAAAAATACAAGTATTTTTAAGTAATTTAATTGAGTCAAAATGTAATTTCAGTTAAAAAGAGGCCTGTGAACAAAAGTCAAGAAACCCCACTTTAAACTTCGGGCCGCAGTGTTGAAATTTTGTTCTGTCTTCTGCTCAATAGGCATTGAAAACTGTGATGTATACAGAGAGCGCCGGTTTGTGTTTCCCATGACTGCGGCAAAGAAAGCAATCCCGGGGCTGGAGATGCATCACTCGGTCATTTCTATTTCCCACAGATTGCTGTGGAAGGAGGACCGCAGTTTGAACGCAGTCATGGGGAAATTTAAACTGTCTACATATGCAAACTTTAACGTGTGTGTGTCTTTGAGAATTGACTAAATTGTGCACTCTGCATGTGACCAACACTACAAGGCTAGCATGTATTTTGAGCAATCATTCTCTACGTGGAAACGAAAGCCTTCCCTTTGGTAATTGGCAATCTTAACCGGCTCATTACTTTTAATTTTGATTGGTAAACTACCAAAACCAATCCCATGTACCACGTTCACTCCCTTCAATCAAACACAATGCTGTTACTGGACACTTAAGGGCCATGCTTTTGTGTAAAAAATACATGTCTGAGTGTATTTAACTATTCTCTAGTCTCACTGTGGTTTTATTTATTCATAAAAATGTTTTACAAGGATTGATACATTGAGTTGCCTCTCATTTTCAAGTATGTACTGAGCACATTTATGATAACTACATGGATACATTAAATGAACAGGGTTATACATTATATTTAAAGACGTTGCATGAACAGTTAAAGATAATGTTATAGGTATGTAACAGTTACAGACCAGGTTAAAATGTGGTGCTATTACAGCAACCTACTGTATGTTCACATTCACTGTTGTGTCCTCAGGATGAAGACCGTAAGCTGTTAATTGGATTCCTAGAAGATGTCATGACCATGCTCTCACTATCACATGCTTTGTTGGACAGCCTGAAGGCTTCTTTTGTGGAACTGGGGTAACCAAAACCATATAATTGTCGTTCAGCATATACATAATCTAAATATACCTACCTCATATATAGTGGGTGCCATGAAAGGTTACGAACTAGCGATAATACGGTTCTGGCTTCTAACACCCTCCCCACCTCCCAAAATCTTGGTTTACCTTTTTTCTAACCTTGTTTATTCAAGAGGATCCCCAAATGCTCAACCACGCTACACCCCATTGTAAATAAAAATAAAACCCTGTTCACGAAAATGTACATTTATGTTTGCCCGTTTCTGTGAGTACAGAGATGGCAGCAGGGCCATCAATAGAAAGTTGTGATGTTCTGGTGTTCATTTGGCAGCCAAAGCAAGATAATCCGAGGTCCTGAGAGCTGAGGGCATCACGTTTCGGCTCATTGGGGGACCCCGTGACTCTAAACAGTGCTGCATTCTTAAAAATGTCTCTCCTTGTTGCAGCTTTCTCCCATTTCAGTTAAAGTGTCAATCCTCTCTTTTTGGGGGATTTTGTTTCCATAATCTGAGCAAGTAGGGGCCCCAGGGAGCTGGATGTGGTTCTTGAGATAATTACTTTTTATGTGCTGGTAAAGTGAGATTACAATCAGCGATGATCATCTCAAAGTACGATGAAGCATTATGCTCAGAAGATGTTGCGGCTTCCTATTGGCCCATGGAAGTGAGGCTTGGACCTTTTTATTTCCCCAAAAAAGCAGAAAAATCGGCACATAGGGTAAATATTTTGGGAACGGTAGGTGAGGGAATCCCTAAAGATCAGAATGGTACAATCATCATTCTATTGAGATATATATATACAGTGTTCGACAAACCTATACATTTGCTCGCCCCGGGCGAGTGGATTTAACCCCCGGGCAAGTAAATATTGGCCCAAGCAGCACACGTTTGGTACTAGGTGGCGAGTAGATTTTTTTGTGTGGCGAGTAGATTTTTTGGTGATTTGTCAACCACTGTATATATATATATAGTGTTCGACAAACCTATACATTTGCTCGCCCCGGGCGAGTGGATTTAACCCCCGGGCGAGTAAATATTGGCCCAAGCAGCACACGTTTGGTACTAGGTGGCGAGTAGATTTTTTTGTGATTTGTCAACCACTGTGTGTGTGTGTGTGTGTGTGTGTGTGTATATGTATATATATATATATATATATATATATATATATATATATATATATATATAAATATATATATATAAATATATATATATAAATATATATATATAAATATATATATATAAATATATATATATAAATAATTTTTTTATATATAAATATTTTTATATATATATATTTATATGTATATATATTTATATGTATATACATTGCTGTTCTTTAAGACAAATATGAACTCTTTCCACTAAGTATTCTTGTCATGTATGGTATTAGCACTGCTATGTATTTCAGTTGAATATTGTTTTGTTTTGTTTTTTTTTGTTTTTGTTTTTTATAGGACTAATCCAGCATACCATGAGTTGCTATTAACTGTACTTTGGTATGGGGTTGTCCACACTTCAGCACTTGTTAGATGTACAGCTGCCAGAATGTTTGAGGTTAGTGAAATTTTCCTCAACAAAACTACTGAAATGTTCTAAATGTTGTAAAATGTAATACACTGTTGTTTTTTCTTCTGCATACAAATAGTTGTGAACTATGAGATGGAGCAAAAAGCCGATTTTACTTTGGGTGATTAGGATTATGTGGTCTATTGCATGCTTTTCAGTCAGTCTTTCAGTACTTTTGGTGAATTGCTTATTTAATGTATTTTGCGGATTTGACTTTTGCTATTTCTTGTGGTAATAACTACATGGTTGAAATACTTTGATTTTCAGATGTTTGGATACAGATTTTGTCCTGTGACTGCTATTCAAACCAAAATGATGTATATCTATGATTAATATGTAGTAGTATCCTATAGGCCAGGAGTGCGCAAACTTTTCTTGCTGCGCCCCCCCCCCCGCCTGCTCTCTTCCATTGTCATGCCCCCCTCCCCCCACCCTCCTTACCTCGGTGCCGCGGGTCGTGTCATGTCACGTGACCCACTGCGTAATTTGACGCCGCGTTGCCGTGATCACGCATCCTGAATTTATTTATTTATATAATGTTTTACCAGGAAGTAATACATTGAGAGTTACCTCTCGTTTTCAAGTATGTCCTGGGCACAGTTTATCTGACAAATAATACATGTTTACAAATACAGTTACATAATGAGCAGGGTATACATTATATACAAGACATTGCATGCACAGTTGAAGATAATATATTATGGGCGTATGAAACAGTTACAGATCAGATTAAAATGTGAGACGGCCTTAGATTTGAAAGAACTTAAACTGGTGGTGGATGTGAGAGTCTCTGGTAGGTTGTTCCAGTTTTGGGGTGCACGGAAGGAGAAGGAGGAGCGGCCGGATACTTTAAGCCTTGGGACCATGAACAGTCTTTTGGAGTCTGATCTCAGGTGATAAGTGCTGCATGTGGTAGGGGTGAGGAGCTTGTTCAGGTAGCTGGGTAGCTTGCCCATGAAGAATTTAAAGGCAAGACAGGAAAGGTGAACTTTGCGCCTAGACTCGAGTGATGACCAATATAGTTCTTTGAGGATTTCGCAGTGATGTGTGTTGTAGTTGCATTGGAGAACGAAACGACAAATTGAATTGTAGAGGGTATCAAGTTTGCTAAGGTGGGTTTGGGGTGCCGAGCCATATACTATGTCTCCATAGTCAATAATTGGCATTAGCATCTGCTGTGCGATACGCTTTCTGACCAGCAGGCTTAGGGAGGATTTGTTCCTGTAAAGAACACCTAGTTTGGCATAGGTCTTGGTTGTCAGGGTATCAATGTGCATTCCGAATGTTAAGTGGGAGTCAAACCATATGCCCAGGTATTTAAAACTAGTGGCAGGGGTTAGGGTGGTGTTAGCGTTGGTTCTGATCTGGAGCTCAGTCACTGGAAGCTTTAAAAATGTAGTCTTGGTCCCAAATACCATTGTTACAGTCTTGTCAGTGTTTAAAAATAGTTTGTTGTGGGAAATCCAGTTTTCGAGTCTCAAAAAGTCAGACTGAAGTATGTGTTCAAGGTCAGAGAGGCTATGGTTGTGCGCATATAGAATTGTGTCATCTGCATACATGTGTATTGAAGCTTCCTTGCAAGTTGTGGGAAGATCATTGATGAACACTGAGAAGAGTAGGGGCCCCAGAACAGAGCCTTGCGGGACGCCACAGGTGATATCCAGGGGGTTGGAGTTAGAGCCTGAGATGGACACATGTTGGGATCTACCTGATAGGTAGGACTGAAACCAGTTTAAAGCATGCTTCCCTATTTCAGAGCTCTGGCGTTTGTTAAGCTGGATAGCATGATCAAGAGTATCAAAAGCCTTTGCAAAATCTAGGAATATTGCACCAGTGAGTTGACCCCGTTCCATTCCACACTGGATTTCATTTCAAACTTTTAGCAGGGTAGTTACGGTAGAGTGTTTGGGGCGAAAGCCAGATTGGAATTGGCTAGGGAAATTTGTCTTGGTATAGTAATCGCTTAGTTGGGAGTGGACACATTTTTCCATGACTTTGGATAGGATTGGGAGAAGGGAGATTGCCTGTAGTTTGAGACAGTGTTTTTGTCCCCACACCTAGATTGTAGTAAGTCAGGTCCACATTGGCTGCTTAGGTTTAATTTGAGGAGCGCTTGTGTAATCTCCTCTTCGGATACTGGGCCAAATTGAAAATTGTGGGCAGTATTGGGAGTGGGTGGGGCTATATGGGTACTCCCAGGATGAGATTCAGGTTTGTGGTTTGGGTTGCTTTTCACTAATAAGTTAGTAGCACACCCCACAAAGTAATCATTGAATACATTTGCAATGTCAGTGGGGTTTGTCAGAGTAATATCACCCTTAGTGATATTACTTGGCTGTTGATGGTTAGAAGGCTGGCTGAGTCTCGGTAAGTAGAGGTTGCAGAGGCATGGCGCGGTCCCCCGGCATTTAATTTAAATGCCTTGGTGAAGATCGCGGGACCTCTGCAATGAACCCCCCCCCCCCCCCAGTTTGCGCACCCCTGCTATAGGCAACTATTGATGTTAATGTGTGACGGGCATAAACAGAACATATTAAGGAAACGTGTAAGACACCAAAGGGCAGTGGTCCATATTAAGTGGTGCTATGCCATAAGACCATATGGCCAATTTACTTAAGTTGGTGGAAAGGTATCTTCAAGTGCTATATAGCACTACATAGTAAATATGAGCCAGTGTATTGTCTCCATTTACAAATATGGAAGATTTCCTTGAATTCCACAATGGAATACTGTGGCACTCCAATACTTGAAGCGGCAGTGGGTCACATTTAATGCGCCAAAATATATTATCCACATACTCCATTCATTGATGGATTTGCCATAAGGAAATGGAGATGAAAAGACAACAAGTAGATCTTGGAGTGAAGGGTCTTGTGGGAGAATGTCTCTTCTGACCACCGCAAGTTATATAAACAGTGAATATATAGTCTTCTCAAGCACTTGGTAATCCTGACAAATGATCGTAATGGCTTTTCAATAGAAGAACAGCACAATGTGTACATTTTACTAATGTTTTGACTAGGAGAATGGGGTCCCTGTGTCGTTTGTACTGACCTCATGATGAATACGTCTTTTCAAACTTCCTTGTATTAATCCTGAATATATTAGTAAATGGTTGTCTTAATACACTTTTCTAATGTAAACAAATCTGATTGAATTAATAGAAAATCACAGGTGACCTGTTTTAAGGATTGCACCTGAAGTAATAAGCTTTTGAGACCATTAATTGTTCACTTTGTTTTCCATTTGAACTTTGTACTTTGCACATGGTATGTGATTTGCTAACTTTAGGCACTGTGTCGGGTGGGACTTTCCAGTGCACCGGCTCTTCAGGACAGGTTGGCCAGCAGCCGGTAATGTGTATTTTAAAAGGGAAGAGAGAGAAGGTGGATATTGGTAAGCGGTATTAAACCTTGCCTGTAGTTGCTTTTCTGTAGCCCATACCTGTTCTCCATGTGTAAGTGACATGAGAAATCTCCAGTGTGCAGCATTTCTCAGTCTCTTTTTTGCCAGGAATTGCCCCTGAAGCTGTGCACCTGTTAAATTCTGGGGTACTAAACTTGAGTCTGTATGTATATGTATGAAGACCTCCCTAATCTTCCAAGTACTGCAGTTGCAAGCCTCTCTTCTCCATGTTGCTCCAACAAATGTTCTTACTTCATCCTCCTGTCTTACTTTTGGTCGTCATCTTGGTCTTTTAATTTCCCTTGGAATCCAGTCGAATACCATCCCTGTCCAATGATAGTAATTTTTTCTATATGTCTGGCCCATTGCCATTTTAATATCTTCACCGTGACATAAAGTCATAGACTTTGGTTTGGTTTGCAACCAGGGTTGCTGCCTTCTACTGAAGGCTAGCCCAGAGATAAATGTAAAATGTTTTAATCTTGCCAGCCGTACTCCCGGCATTTCCCTCTGCAACTCCTGTCAACATGACTGCGTGGCATCAAATGATACCGCATTGCTATGGCTAAGGGACATCACGACATTACGCAGTCTCAAGTTGCCATGACAACGGCACGCCTTATGGCCCTGAGGCATCACGGGACGCCACATTGTCATGGCAATGTGACGTCACGCAGTGTCCCGTTGTCATGGCGATGCGCGCCTTTTGACACCGCGTAGCCATGTTGACTGGAGTTGCAGGGGGAGATGCCAGAGGATGCCGGGAGACGCTTCAGCCACCCGGAGATTAACAAGGCAAACCCGTTGTGACGGTCAAGTGGTAACCAGGCTCACTAATAAAGGTTAAGCCTGTTTGGTTACCTCTGATCCTTGGTTTGGAGTTCAGGTGTGTCAGCTCTTTGACCCAGGTAAAAGCATTACCTGTAATTATGCGACAATAAAGAATTTTTGTGTTTTTTACCTTTCCAGGGATGCCAGCAAGCAGGGCTTGCTGTGGTATAAGTTTCGGGGGGGGGGGGGGGTTGCTAAGAAAATGTTGTCAGATT